>NC_141876.1:279921867-280224898 GCF_056163025.1 Triticum urartu
GCCAAGGGGCAGCTGGCTCCGGCAGGGCGCCAAGCCCTGGCCGTAGAGACGGCCGCCCCCATGGCAGAAGAAATGCCTTTGGTCCTTGCCGTCGAGCCCCAGGCTCCGGCATGGGCACATCATACCGTCCGTTTCCTCCAGATAGGGGAACTTCCTGAAGAGCAGGAAGAAGCGAAAAGAGTAGCCCATCGGTCTGCCTTGTACCAGTTCGTCGATGACGTCCTGTACAGAAAAAGACCGAACGGTGTGAAATTCAAGTGCATCCCTCGGGAGGAAGGACTGGAGTTGTTGGCAGAGATACATGGAGGCATATGTGGCTCCCACATAGGGTCGAGGGCCCTTGCTGGCAAAGCATTCCGGCAAGGCTTCTTCTGGCTCACCGCCCTGCAGGATGCAACAGCACTGGTAACCAGGTGTGAAGCGTGCTAGTTCCATTCAAAGAAGTTTCATCAACCAGGTCAAGCCCTTCAAACAATTCCTCTCTCCTGGCCATTTTCGGTCTAGGGGCTCGACATACTGGGCCCCTTCCCCCGTGCTGGCGGGGGCTTTGAGTACTTGTACGTTGCAATCGACAAGTTCACAAAGTGGCCGGAAGTGGAAGCAGTAAGGAAGGTGACAACACAGTCAGCCGTCAAGTTCTTCAAGGGACTAGTTTGCCTTTTTGGTGTGCCAAACAGAGTCATCACCGAGAAGGGCACGCAGTTCACAAGCCACACCTTCATGCAGTACACCCAAGACCTCCGCAGCAAGGTCTGTTTTGCTTCCATGGCACACCCACGGAGCAACGGCCAGGTGGAGAGGGCAAATGCTGAAGTACCGCGAGGCCTGAGAACAAAGACTTTTGACAAGGTGCAGAAAAGCGAAAGGCGCTAGATTGATGAGTTCCGATGGTTCTTTGGTCGATCAGGACGACGCCAAATCGAGCCACTGGCCAGATACCCTTTGCCCTGGTATACGGGGCAGAAGCAGTTCTCCCCACGGAACTCATATACGGGTCACCTCGAGTGCTCGCTTATGATGAGCTTGAGCAAGAGCGATTGCGGCAAGATGACGCAACGCTCCTTGAGGAAGATCGTCTTCGGGCGGCTGTGAGAGCAGCACGCTACCAACAAGCCTTGCATCGCTACCATAGCCGCAAGGTCCATGCCCGAAGCTTTGAGGAAGGCGAACTTGTTCTTCGGCGTGTACAGTCGGCCAAGAATTCCAACAAGTTGGCGCCAAAGTAGGAAGGCCCTTATTGGGTAATACGAGTCACCAGGCCCGGCGCGGTCCGCCTGGAGACCGAAGATGCTCTCCCAGTAAGCAATTCCTGGAACATCGAACATCTTCGCAAGTTTTACTCATAAGGCACGGTTGCCGGGCCTCGCAGCGAACCACCTTTTGGAGCATAAATAAACGAAGCGCTGGCGCCCTAAGTTATAGCATGCATGCTAGGTCAAGTCTTTCCTTGGTTAGGGTTGATCGTGCTTAGCAGCGACTAACCCCTAGCCTAGAGGTCGAGTGTGCGTCTTTCTGTTCTGTTTGGTTCGCAGGGCACGCAGACACTTCTGCTGAGCCGCTTGGGAAAAAGAGAACGAACCGGCGCTCCGGCCCCGGCAAGCCAAGACTGCCGGGGGCTGAAGATACAAGGATCCAACCACGGCAAGCCAAGTTTGCCGGGGGCTGCGGATTCAGATAAGTCTTTCATCCCCCTGTTACGTGTTTCTGTATAGAACCAGGACATGTGAAACCTCGTTTATGTTCTTGAAACCACCGTGCTCCCCCTTTCTTGTACCCAAGAGTTACCTCCTGGGTCGGAATTTGGTAGTAGTCGCGGTGGCGAGGAGATGAACGAGGGGCCTAACTCTACCTCGCCCTGCCTTCGCCAAGAGCGCGAGAATGGTCGACCGAAGTGGGGAGACGGCAAGGTCTGTTGCCGGGCGCCATGTTTATATTAAAAATAACAAGGATTCATCCTTGGCATGGGCCTCGCTCATGCACAAAGAACCCGACAAGCACCCTTTTTCATTAAAAACATCCCATACAGGTACAGTTCGTACGGAATTAAAAACATGAGCAAGGGGATAACAAGTCTTAAAATAAACAAGTGCCCGCAGGCTTACAAACTGAAAAAGATAAGATGCCCGTAATCCCTTTCTTGTCCCTCTCCTTAGAAGGTGGAACAAGAGGGCCGAAGGGTGAAAAGAGCGCCTAGGTGAGGTGCGAGGAGCAGAAGGCGCCAAGAGAACGTCCCGGTGCCGGGAGGGAAGCTGGAAGATGAGGCAGCGGGCCGGCAATACACGACGAAGGCATCAGTGCCCGCGTACTCTGACTTGATGGTCGTCACCCGCCTTCTTCGCCCTCTCCGGCCCTCCTACGCCAGCCGCCCAAGGAGACGACGGGGAACACCCCAATGGAGAGCTTGATGAGGATGGCCCTCGGCAAGGCACGTGGCCGAGGGAGGGGCAACGCGGTCAGTCGAAGTCGGAGTTGGCATCCTGCCTCTCGACTCCCTCACCGTCGCTGTCACTGTCCTCCTCGTCACTCCCTCTTGAGGAGGATTCTTCATCGTCGGAGGAGCTCTCCACGCAGCACTTCAAGCGAGTTCTGAGATCTCCGAAGACCTTGACGGAGAGCAGGCTGCCCTCCGTTAACTTGAAGTAGAGGACAAGCCCCGCCGTCAGGCTGTGGTTGCGTGTGAACGTCTTCCATCCGCGGTGGAGGTACATGACGTGAGGTGCAGGGAAGTCGACGTCGACCCGCGTGCCGCCGTTCCCGTAGCCCTTCATGTGCAACCAGAGGGTCTGGGGTGGATCGAGCTCCATCTCCCGAGCAAAGGCAGTAGGGAGATAGAGGCGGCGACACGGTGGGATGCGTAGCCTGATGAAGAACTCGCGGGGCTGGTCCCCGACGTGGTTCTCCGTCAGGGGAGGCATCGCTGACGGAGGCGAGGCCGATGCATCGCCCCGTCCTCCTCTCCCCCGAGCATCACGACGACCTCGACCTCGCCCCTCCCCCTTCCTCTCATGGCCGGTTCTGCCACCACGAGCTCTTGGGAAGGAGGAACGCGCTGGCGGGCAGCGACCCTCGCCGCCACCGTCGAAGGGCCAACACTTCCTCTCACCATGGCGGATGGAAGGAAGAAGCTGATGCGGAGCATCCTATGGACATCACCATGTCAAGAGTCCGTTTGGCGAGTGACACGTGCGACATCTACTTCACATACCCAAAGGTGAATCATCTCCTTTACACGTGCTCACTTGACCCCTTCGAGGATGGTATACTACTTGACACTCCACTCATGTGCATGCATAGGTATTGTCGGAACACCATGGACGACGAGGAGGAGTGCAAGCACCAAGGTACAACTACACCATCCACGAGGGAAGCCTGGAAGCGACGACAGAAGAAGATGGAGCTGCTGATGCTACAGCGGCCGGACATCCGGGCTAAGGGCCGGACATCCGGTGCCTATGTAGCCGCCCAGGATCTGCACCAATAGAAGGCCAAGAGCTTCAGTGGCCGGACATCTGGCGCCTCAGCAACGCCCGAACATCCAGCGACCAACCCCGGAAATCCAGCGACGCCTATCCAGAGAAGAATAGATTCAGCCACCGCCAGGCCGGACATCTGGCCAGTGCCCCAAACATCCGGTGTCTCGCGAATAGCCGGACATCCGGCCCCCAGCCCGGACATCCGGCGCCTACGTGCGCAGAGTCGGGCCAAAGGCCCATGTATCCCTCTTTCCCACTTACCCCTTCGTGGCTTAGACTATATATACTACTCCTCTCCTCCTAGTTAGGGTTAGCATTGGTTTAGCTTATTTTAGAGATAGAGCATTGCTCATCCACATCGGATCTACTCCACGAGAGAGACCGCGGCCTCTACAGAGAAGATCCCTTTGGATTCAAGACCTCCTTGCGGAGAAGATCATCAAGACACCCTCTTGGGCGGCCCCATCGAGACCTCCTCACGGAGAAGACCGTTACCTCTTTGTGTTCATGGATCTAGCGCATGTGTGATCATTCTTGTTGGTTTGAGTGTTCTCTTGTGTTCCCCTCGTGATTTTCCCCTTGTTTCCCTCCTCGTGTTCTTCGCGGGATCCGCTCCTTTCGTTAAAGATCGTCCACTAGGGTTCCACCCTACATCATCTTGGTATCAGAGCCACGTTGATCACGATTTCGGAGCCTCCCCGTTGTGTTTCTAGCCTAATTTTGTTGATTTCGTCCTAAATTCGAAAATTCCCCACCAAAAATAGCCCCAATTTTTTTTGTGATTTGCTGGTTTTGATGATGTTTTGTTGGATTTGATCCATGGATTTGCTTGGTTTCGAGTGGATCTAGCATATCCCCAATTTTCCCCACTTTCCATCCACAAAATCCATCAAATTTTGCCCTTGGAATCATCAGTTTCCACCCCCAATTAGAAAATTTCCGCCCCAAACGAGATCTGGATTCGTCGGGCCGGACATCCGGGTCCACAGCCGGACATCCGGCTCCCGGAGCACCTAATCTGCTCGGTTCTGGACATCAGGTCCCAGATTTCCGGCCCCGAGCCCGGATGTCCGGCCCCTGACATCTCAGCCATCCCCGTTTCACCGTTTTATCCATAACTAATTCATCTGGAGTCCGATTTTCACGTTCTTTAGCTCGTTGAAAAGCTCTTGACATCCCCCTTCCAACAAATATACTTCCATACCCATTTGGCTCCATAAAATTTTGTGAATTTTGGCATCTTTGCCTAGGGCTTCCACCAGAACCTCCGCATAACCACCACCGACTTCCGCATCCTAACCAATTTTGTTCCTTATAGCATTTGTGGTTGCTTGAGTAGTGATTCGAGTCTCCTAAGGTGTTTAGGCTACTTAGGGACGATTGCATCTTCGTCAACCACCACCACCACCACCACCACCACCATAACTTCCGCATAGCCCACCATACACTTCCGCCACCCCAACTTAACCCAATTTTGTTTGTGTTGTGAGTTGTGTCTCCTAAGGTGTTTCGGCTACTTAGGGACCGTGCTTCCAACTCCGACACTGTGTATAGCCAACCGTACCCTCCACTTCTGCATTGCCTACTCGTATAACCCATCATTGCACTTCCACAAAACCACCACCACATTCTCGCTACCACCATTTGACGTTTGAGATTTTGAGTTCGCGGTTTTTCCGTTTCCTAAGGTGTTTCAGCTACTTAGGGACAAGTCTCCATCATCTTGATATCTCCATCAAGATCACCGCCACTCATCATCACCGTGGATGGTAACCTCCATATCATCTTGGTATCGTGGTATCCCTCCATTGTATATTCCCTTGCCATTGCATTGTTAACCCCTAGCCCATTTCGCGTTACTTGCCTATCGAGACTAGCCATTTGAGTATTGCCGGCAACATTACTTGTGCACATTAGTGATCTACACCATACATTGCATACATACCATATCATATCGGTATCATATCATCCCTTGTGCCACAAGTTTGTTCCCGCATATATACAATTGCTATCTTGGTTTCTGCATTTCGCATTGTGGCCTTACAAAAAAAAGAATAAAGCTTTTAAGCAAAGAAAAATAGAAAACAAAAGAGCTCGTAAGCAAGTGCCATAGCATCATACCACATTGCATATAAGATTGTCATATCCGATCATCTTGGATCATACCAGCGGAACATCATACACACATAGCATACTTGGGATAGAAGTTGTTACATTTTGCATCTTGTAGGTTGTGCACAAGTGTTGTATCCGCCTATTGAGAAATTGTGCTAGCGTCTCTCTTGAGTTGTGCGACACGAGCGTTTTCCGTGGATTCCACATTTTGTGATCATCCTTGGTTGCACGACCCCATTTATCTATCCATGTGTGCGTTTCCCTGTGCCATTCATTGCTATTGGTCTACTTGTTTCACTTGCGAATTTGTGAATCTCTTTCAACATTATTGACTCTTGCTAACATTTTGCATCAAATTTTTGTGCCACTATCCTCACCGAGCTCCACCATAAGCCTTACTTGTGTAGGTGTGAGAAATCGACAAGATCGGTACCAATTGTGCTATTTCCTTGTTACATCATTGGAGTGATCATTGATCCACTTTCAACTTCGGTCAAGGTACATTTGGTATAGTTCTTCTTCTTTCTCCACTCATATTTGCTCGAGTCTTGTGATGGATAGGCAAGGCATTTCATCTTCGGTCTACAACAACAACAACGAGTTTGATGCCATGAACAACTCGAACGACGCCAAGATGCAAGTTCAAATGGAGGAGACCAAAGCCCTCATCAAGTCCTACATGCGGTCTTCCTCATCTTCGAGAAGACGCTCAAGAACACATGTCTCTGAGCTACCATCTCCGGCAAAATCAAATCGGCATCGACACCATCACCAACAAGGACGTGAAGGTCAAGAGCTCAACACCAACAACCACTCAACGACTTCACCATCGCCCTTGGCATCTTGGCCAAGCGACTTCAGGGCGTCTTCTCCTATGGACATACGACATCTTCTCCAATAAGCATCTCAATACTACGCTCAAGAGAAGCTCTCCAAGATCAAGTCCGTGACTTCCATGAGCTACTACGACCTCTACACCACCCACAAGATTCCTTTCTATGGGACTCAAGAACCCAAGGAGTATCTCGAGTGGGAGCGCCTAATGGACGACTACCTCAAGCTACATAAAGTCCCTCCTGAAGATCAAGTGAAGTGCGCCACAAGGAACTTCCACGACTACGCGTCCACATGGTGGCTTCACACACCTTCAGAGACCTATGACATGAGTTGGTGCAAGACAAAGAGAGATTTGCGGCGAGAGTTCGTGCCTCCAACCTACATGGAACAACTTCTACGCCAATTGGAGAACACCACCCAAGGATCCAAGTCCATCGACGAGTACTTCAAGGAGATGAAGAAAGCCTTGCGACAAGCCGGCGTGGACGACCCCATTTCGATGAAGTTCCACTTCATGATGGGATTGCACAACGGCATCTCTAAGGCGATCTTCCTCGAGAACTACAAGTCCCTCGATGACAACTACATTAGTGCTCTCAAGGCGGAACAAGAACTCATATAGGTGAAGGCTTCTCCAACCCAAGCACACTTCTCGAAGACCAAGCTCCAAGAAGGCGAGCATGAGGATAGTTCCACCAAGATGTCCAAGCCCGACGAGCTCCAAGACGGTGCTCCAAAGTTTGACTTCACCGCCATGCCTCTTTGTGGCATTGATGATGCCGAGTCCTCCATGACTCTTTTTCAAGACGGTGCGGCGACGACTATGACTATGGAGCCAATCAAGGAACATGCTTTGGAGGTGAGCGACATGGTGACGAGTGTCGGATTTCGGGTTCCGGCAGACCCTTGAGGTTCGAACACTGGGGTGCACGCGGAGATCTCTCCCCTACCGATCTACGTCCAATCTCCTCGCATGATCTAAGCTGAAAACAACGAAGAACACAAGGGACACGAGGTTTATACTAGTTCGGGCCACCGTTGTGGTGTAATACCCTACTCCAGTGTGTGGTGTAATACCCTACTCCAGTGTGTGGTGTGGTGGATTGCCTCAGGGGCTGATGATGAACAGTACAAGGGAAGAACAGCCTTGCGAGAGGTGTTCTTGAGCTGGTGCGATGAACTGCTTGGGTGAGTTCAGTCGCCTCTCTCTCTCTCTGCTAGGGCTCTATCAGATCTCTAGATGTCTAGGTGTGTCGATCTCTCGATGTCTCCCCTCCTCTTCCCCCTTTTCTTCTCTGTGGTGGCTAGCTCTATTTATAGAGGCCCTGGGCCTCTCCCCAAATAATGAGCGGGAAGGGCACCAACAATTGGCCATTTTGAAGGGGAACATCTAGTACAAGTTATCCTGACCAAAGGTGGTCTTCGGCTGCCAATAGTACTGGTGATGACGCCGTCTTGGGCTCCACGGTGACCTCCATCCCGCCGCTCTGCTGGTCTTGGTTTCGTTGCACCGGAATGGCAACCTTTGCCTGATGCCTTGGCCTGTGCTTGCCCCCTTTGTACCAAAGGGGAAACAAGGACATTGTGCAGGCCGGCGCTCGCCTGGCGCCCGCCTGGTCTTGATCGTCATGGCTTGCGTCACGGGCTCCTCGTGAGGTATCCCTGCCTTGATCTCTCCGCCTCCTCGCGAGCCTGCCTGATGAGGTTGCCTCTGAGGAAGCTTTCTGTCATCCGCCCCGTGAGGCTTGGCCCCTCGCGAGGGTCTTGAGCTTGAGCTGATGAAGATGGGCCGCGCTGGGCCCCCACTTGAGCCATGCCGCAAGCCGCAGGCAGGCAAGTCTGGGGACCCCCGTTCCCAGAACGCCGACAACGAGCAAGGATGATGCTTCCATCTTAGGAGGCGAGAGTGATGATGTGCCATCTTCGGCCTTCATCCCTGGCGACGGCGATGAAATGGTCGAGCATGGGATTTTCCCTTCGACCATGGCGACGTATGATGACTTGAGTGACTTTTTCCACCATATTGATAGTGAGAGTGACTTCACCACTAGCCACATATATGATGTGTTACCCCAATTCCCATGTGAGTAGAGCCACAACTCCCACCACTTGAGTGAGATGAGTGACTCCACCATACATGAGATTGAGTGCACCTATTTTGTGGGAGGAGTGAACCACCACATAGAGAGAGTGAGATAGTTAATAGATCATGTGAGGCCACTTTCAACACTAACGACTTGACCTCTACCTCTATTGTGTCTTCTCATTTGGTGCTAGGTCCCATCTATGATGACACACCGATTCTCGACGACTTCGTCCTACCCTTGGACAAGACGATGGCCATGGTGGAATATGATGCACCCCCCCACATGGTTCCATCAAGATGAAGATGACCACCATTTAGTCTTTCCCACCTCACCTACACCACTTGAGTGGAATGAACAAGGTAACATAGGTGAAGGTGATGCTCTAGTCCCACTAGTGGATATTCTTGACATTGATTGCTTGCATGATGTTGATCAACCTATTTCCATGCTTCATGATAGTGTGACTTCCCCATGCGATAATTTACCCATTTATGATGAGTATGATGATTACCATGTGGAGTCTATTAGTTGTGATGCCCTGTTACATAGGATTTCTTGTGCTAATTCTCTCGGTCACATCATGTTTGAAAATCCGCTTGACTTGTCATATGCTATGCATGAGATCAACAATATGTCATATTTGCAATCTCTTCATAGTGACTATGCATATGCCATTACAATTAACCCAATTTGCACTTATGGCATAGATGACAAGCCCATGGTTATTGGCATTTGTTTCTCTTGTGATGATATTGATTTGCATCACTTATCTCATATGCCATGCCATGACCACCTAGCTTCGGATATGCATTGTTTTGGATGTTGTCCATTTTCTCCATATGATGTTTCCAATATTGCTCATGAGGAGACCCCCATAGTTTCCTCATACATTTTAGGAGATTTTGATTCATCCCATTCATCGCATGATCCTCATAATTATGTGCACAATATGCTCCCCATGAATGAACATGATATTGATGTGCCATATATTTGTATGCTCAATTTGCATCCCCATCGTGTTATACACAATAACTATTCTTTCATGATGGATGGCATGTTCTTATACCATGCATCAAATTTCTTTGAGCGATGCTTATCTTGTACTAACTCACACGTGCACATACACATCATGATGGATGATGTGTACGTTTACCACACACACACAATTTCTTTCGTTTGTGTCTCTTTTGTGTAGGTACCCACGACTTCTTGTCAACCTCGCAATCCCACGAGTTGACAAAACGAGCTCTAGAGAGCAATGATGACTTGGGATACCATGGATTATCTTTCCCACCGCTCTCTTCGCGCAATGACTTCGCGCATTCATTCTACTTGGCCCTCACTTGGCTATGGGTTATTGTCCATTATATATCATTTGCCCATCTTGCCATGTTCACTTTGCCTGATATGCTCATTCCTATACATTTGCCATGCATTTGTGACCCATGCTTTGCATTGCACATGATGATTGATTCTACTACTTGTATGTGTATTTGCAAGCTTGGTGGAGATATTGCTTGCCATTGCCATGTTTGCTTTGTACCCCATGCCTATGATGATACTTCCATCTTGCTTTGTGTTCGTGCTTGCGATATGTCATGTGCATTGTCTATGCCTATTATTTGCTCTCATGACATGATTGCCATGATTTACTCTAGTATGTTGCATCTTCGCACTACTAGCTTGCACGACTACATTACTATGATTGCTTGCCTTGTTGCATCACCGACGATTTATACTTTGATGCGGAGCATCCTATGGACATCACATGTCAAGAGTCCGTTTGGCAAGTGACACGTGCGACATCTACTTCACATACATAAAGGTGAATCATCTCCTTTACACGTGCTCACTTAACCCCTTTGAGGATGGTATACTACTTGACACTTCTCCCGTGTGCATGCATAGGTATTGTCGGAGCCTCACGGATGTTGAGGAGGAGTGCAAGCGCCAAGGAACAACTACACCATCCGCGAGGGAAGCCTGGAAGCGACGACGGAAGAAGATGGAGCTGCTGAAGCTAAAGTGGCCGGACATCCGGGCCAGAGGCCGGACATCCGGCGCCTGTGCAGCCTCCAAGGAGCTGCACCAACAAACATCCGAAGCATTAGAGGCCGGACACCCGGCCCGTGTGCCCAGACATCCGACGCCTCAGCAATGCCCGGACATCCGGCATCCCTCCCGGAAATCCGGCATCCCCTATCTAGAGAAGGACTCGAACTGCCACTTCAGCCCGGACATCCGGCCCGCGCCCTGGACATCCGGCCTCCCGCGAATGGCCGGACATCCGCCCCCTAGCCCGAACATACGGCGCCTGCCTGCGCGCAGAGTTGGGCCAGATGCCTATGTATCCCTTTCACACTTACCCCTTCGTGGCTTAGACTATATATACTCCTTCCCCTCCTCCTAGTTAGGGTTAGCGTTGTGTTGACTCATTTGTGAGATAGAGCTTTGCTCATCCATCCGGATCTACTCCATGAGAGAGACCGTGGCCCCTCTTCGGAGAAGATCCACTTGGATTCAAGACCTCATCGCGGAGAAGATCCCCTCATGGATACAAGACCTCCTCACGGAGAAGAACCGGCTACCTTTGTATCGTCCCTTGTTGATCGTGGATCTTGTATCTCTCTTTGTGTTTAGAGGATCTAGCATATGTGTGACTATTTCTTGTTGGTTTTAGTGATTCTCTCGTGTTTCCCCGCATGATTTGCCTCGTTTTCCCCCTTGTGTTCTTCGTGTTCTTCGCGGGATCCACTCCTTTCGTGAAAGATCGGTCGTATAGGGTTCCACCCTACATCATCTTGGTATCATGAGCCATGTTGATCACGATTTCGGAGCCTCCCCTGGTTTTCTAGCCTAATTTTGTTGTGTTCTTCCCCAATTTTGAAAATCCCCACCAAAAATAGCCCCAAATTTTTTTGTGATTTGTTGGTTTTGATGATGTTTTGTTGGTTTTGATCCATGGATTTGTTTGGTTTCGAGTGGATCTAGTATATCCCCAAGTTTCCTCACTTTCCATTCATGAAATCTCTCCAATTTTGCCACTAAAATCATCAATTTCCGGCCCCAATTCGAAAATTTCCGCCCCAAACGAGATCTGCAATCGTCGGGCCGGACATCCGGGCCCCAAGCCGGACATCCGGCTCCTGGAGTGCCAAATCTGCACGGTTCTGGACATCAGGTCCTGGATTTCCGGCCCCGAGCCCGGATGTCCGCCCCCTGACATCTCAGCCATCCCCGTTTCACCGTTTTGTTCATAACTAATTCATCCGGAGTCCGATTTTCGCGTTCTTTAGCTCGTTGAAAAGCTCTTGACACCCCCCTTCCCACAAAAATACCACCATAACCATTTGACTCCATCAAAGTTTTGGAACTTTGGCATCTTTGCCTAGGGCTTCCACCACACCTCCGCATAACCACCACCGACTTCCGCAACCTAACCAATTTTGTTCCTTATAGCATTTGTGGTTGCTTGAGTAGTGATTCGAGTCTCCTAAGGTGTTTAGGATACTTAGGGACGATTGCTTCTTCATCAACCACCACCACCACCTTAACTCCCACATAGGCTTGCCCACCATACACTTCCACCAACCCAACTTAACCCAATTTTGTTTGTGTTGTGAGTTGTGTCTCCTAAGGTGTTTCGGCTACTTAGGGACCATGCTTCCAACTCCGACACCGTGTATAGTCCACCACCTTACCCTCCACTTCCGCATTGTGTCTCATAACCCATCATTGTCATTCTGCAATTCCATTGAGCTTCCACCAAACCACCACCGCATTCCCGCTACCACCATTTGACATTTGCCTTTGAGATTTTGAGTTTGTGGTTTTTCTGTTTCCTAAGGTGTTTCGGCTACTTAGGGACGAGTCTCCATGATCTTGGTATCTCCATTAAGATCACCGCCACTCATCATTGACATGGACGGTAACCTCCATATCATCTTGGTATCGTGGTATCCCTCCATTGTATATTCCCTTGCCATTGCATTGATAACCCCTAGCCCATTTTGCGTCACTTTCCTATCGAGACTAGCCATTTGAGTATTGCCGGCAACGTTACTTGTGCACATTATTGATCTACACCATACATTGCATACATACCATATCATATCGGTATCATATCATCCCTTGTGCTATAAGTTTGTTCTCGCATATATACAATTGCTATCTTGGTTTGGCATTTCGCATTCTGGCCTTACAAAAAATAAGAATAAAGCTTTTAAGCAAAGAAAAAGAGAAAACAAAAGAGCTCGTAAGCAAGTGCCATAGCATCATACCACATTGCATATAAGATTGTCATATCTGATCATCTTGGATCATACCACCGGAACATCATACACACATAGCATACTTGGGATAGAAGTTGTTACATTTTGCATCTTATAGGTTGTGCACAAGTGTCGTATCCGCTTATTGAGCAATCGTGCTAGCGTCTCTCTTGAGTCGTGCAACACGAGCGTTTTCCGTGGATTCCACATTTTGTGATCATCCTTGGTTGCACGACCCCATTTATCTATCCATGTGTGCGTTTCCCTGTGCCATTCATTGCTATTGGTCTACTTGTTTCACTTGCGAATTTGTGAATCTCTTTCAACATTATTGACTCTTGCTAACATTTTGCATCAAATTTTTGTGCCACTATCCTCACCGAGCTCCACCACAAGCCTTACTTGTGTAGGTGTGAGAATCGACAAGATCGGTACCAATTGTGCTATTTCCTTGTTACAACATTGGAGTGATCATTGATCCACTTTCAACTTCGGTCAAGGTACATTTGGTATAGTTCTCCTTCTTTCTCCACTCATATTTGCTCGAGTCTTGTGATGGATAGGCAATGCATTTCATCTTCGGTCGACAACAACAACGACGAGTTCGATGCCATGAACAACTCGAACGACGCCAAGATGCAAGCTCAAATGGAGGAGATCAAAGCCCTCATCAAGTCCTACATGCGGTCTTCCTCATCTTCGAGAAGACGCTCAAGAACACATGTCTCTGAGCTACCATCTCCGGCAAAATCAAATCGGCATCGACACCATCACCAACAAGGACGTGAAGGTCAAGAGCTCAACACCAACAACCGCTCAACGACTTCACCATCGCCCTTGGCATCTTCGCCAAGCGACTTCAAGGCATCTTCGCCTATGGACATACGACATCTTCACCAACAAGCACCTCAATACTACGCTCAAGAGAAGCTCTCCAAGCTCACGTCTGTGACTTCCACGAGCTACTACGACCTCTACACCACCCACAAGATTCCTTTCTATGGGCCTCAAGAACCCGAGGAGTATCTCGAGTGGGAGCGCCTAATGGACGACTACCTCAAGCTACATAAAGTCCCTCCCGAAGATCAAGTGAAGTGTGCCACAAGGAACTTCCACGACTACGCATCCACATGGTGGCTTCACACATCTTCGGAGACCTACGACATGAGTTGGTGCAAGACGAAGAGAGCTTTGCGGCGAGAGTTCGTGCCTCCAACCTACATGGAACAACTTCTACGCCAATTGGAGAACACCACCCAAGGATCCAAGTCCATCGACGAGTACTTCAAGGAGATGAAGAAAGCCTTGCGACGAGCCGACATGGACGACCCCATTTCGATGAAGTTCCACTTCATGATGGGATTTCACAACGACATCTCCAAGACGATCTTCCTCGAGAACTACAAGTCCCTCAACGACAACTACATTGGTGCTCTCAAGGCGGAACAAGAACTCATAAAGGCCAAGGCTTCTCCAACCCAAGCACACTTCTTGAAGACCAAGCTCCAAGAAGGCGAGCATGAGGATAGTTCCACCAAGATGTCCAAGCCCGACGACCTCCAAGACGGTGCTCCAAAGTTTGACTTCACCGCTATGCCTCTTTGTGACATTGATGATGCCGAGTCCTCCATGACTATTTTTCAAGACGGTGCAGCGACGACTACGACTATGGAGCCAATCAAGGAACATGCTTTGGAGGCGAGCGACATGGTGACGAGCAAGGATGATGCTTCCATCTTAGGAGGCGAGAGTGATGATGTGCCATCTTCGGCCTTCATCCCTGGCGACGGCGATGAGATGGTTGAGCATGGGATTTTCCCTTCGACCATGACGACGTATGATGACTTGAGTGACTTTTGCCACCATATTGAGAGTGAGAGTGACTTCACCACTAGCCACATATATGATGTGTTACCCCAATTCCCATGTGAGGAGAGCCACAACTCCCACCACTTGAGTGAGATGAGTGACTCCACCATACGTGAGATTGAGTGCACCTATTTTGTGGGAGTGAGTGAACCACCACATAGAGAGAGTGAGATAGTTAATAGGTCATGTGAGGCCACTTTCAACACTAACGACTTGACCTCTACCTCTATTGTGTCTTCTCATTTGGTGCTAGGTCCCATCTATGATGACGCGCCGATTCTCGACGACTTCGTCCTACCCTTGGACAAGACGATGCCCATGGTGGAATATGATGCACCCCCACATGGTTCCATCAAGATGAAGATGACCACCATTTGGTCTTTCCCACCTCACCTACACCACTTGAGTGGAATGAACAAGGTAACATAGGTGAAGGTGATGCTCTAGTCCCACTAGTGGACATTCTTGACATTGATTGCTTGCATGATGTTGATCAACCCATTTCCATGCTTCATGATAGTGTGACTTCCCCATGCAATAATTTACCCATTTATGATGAGTATGATGATTACCATGTGGAGTCTATTAGTTGTGATGCCATGTTACATAGGATTTCTTATGCTAATTCTCTCGGTCACATCATGTTTGACAATCCGCTTGACTTGTCATATGCTATGCATGAGATCAACAATATTTCATATTTGCAATCTCTTCAAAGTGACTATGCATATGCCATTACAATTAACCCAATTTGCACTTATGGCATAGATGATAAGCCTATGGTTATTGGCATTTGTTTCTCTTGTGATGATATTGATTTGCATCACTTATCTCATATGCCATGCCATGACCACCTATCTTCGATATGCATTGTTTTGGATGTTGTCCATTTTCTCCATATGATGTTTCCAATATTGCTCATGAGGAGACCCCCATAGTTTCCTCATACATTTTAGGAGATTTTTATTCATCCCATTCATCGCATGATCCTCATAATTATGTGCACAATATGCTCCCCATGAATGAACATGATATTGATGTGCCATATATTTGTATGCTCAATTTGCATCCCCATAGTGTTATACACAATAACTATTCTTTCATGATGGATGGCATGTTCTTATACCATGCATCAAATTTCTTTGAGCGATGCTTATCTTGTACTAACTCACACGTGCACATACACATCATGATGGATGATGTGTACATTTAGCACACACACAATTTCTTTCGTTTGTGTCTCTTTTGTGTAGGTACCCACGACTTCTTGTCAACCTCACAATCCCACGAGTTGACAAAATGATCTCTAGAGAGCAATGATGACTTGGGATACCATGGATTGTCTTTCCCACCGCTCTCTTCGCGCAAAGACTTCGCACATTAATTCTACTTGGCCGTCACTTGGCTATGGGTTATTGTCCATTATATATCATTTGCCCATCTTTCCATGTTCACTTTGCATGATATGCTCATTCCTATACATTTGCCATGCATTTGTGACCCATGCTTTGCATTGCACATGATGATTGATTCTACTACTTGTATGTGTATTTGCAAGCATGGTGGAGATATTGCTTGCCATTGCCATGTTTGCTTTGTACCCCATGCCTATGATGATACTTTCATCTTGCTTTGTGTTCGTGCTTGCGATATGTCATGTGCATTGTCTATGCCTATTATTTGCTCTCATGACATGATTGCCATGATTTACTCTAGTATGTTGCATCTTCGCACTACTAGCTTGCACGACTTCATTACTATGATTGCTTGCCTTGTTGCATCACCGATGATTCATACTTGCTCATTTCATGCGGTTCATGACAACCATCTACATGCTTTGCACATGATTGTTATTGCTTCTTGTCATATATCTCCATGCGTTGCCTCTATCATGCTAGCTGATTTCCCATGTATTGAGTGCACCAATGATTTTAGTCTTGCTATTGAGATTGCCCCCATAGCATTCTCGCATATGTTTGGAGATTTTGACATATTCCTTGTGAAGGATGCTTGTCTTACCTCTTTGCACCATATACCTAGTGCCATGAATATTGCCATTGTTGCATCATATTATTCCTGCACTTGTGATTCTAATGGTTATGTGCAAGAGAAAAGAACCATCATGATGGATGTCCTTCCGACGACCGTTTGCCACCTCCTTCTTGGGCGGCCATGGCAATTTGACCGAGGTGTCATTCACAATGGGCGTACCAATCACTATAGCTTCAAAATGAAAGGGAAAAAGTTTGTAGTACATCCTATGTCTCCAAGCCAAGTGCTCGCCGACAAGCAAAACACCCATCGTGGAGAGAATAGTGAGAGAGTGAGCCACCAAAAAGAGAGTGAGCACCACAAGACCAAATTGAGTGCCTCCACGATGAGCGACAAGAAAAACTTAGTCCTATTTGCCACCAAACGTGAGATGAGCGAAGTGTGTGAGAACCCATCAAGTGTCCTACACTATGTCCTATTGTGCAAGGACGAGGCACCAAAAACTAACACCTCTCACAATCTACCTTTGGTGTTATCTTCTCTATTGCAGGAATTTTAAGATGTTTTTCCTGATGAGCTACCTCCGGGACTACCTCCACTACGAGGCATTGAGCACCGCATCGATCTCATTCCCGGAGCGCCACTTCCAAACAAAGCTCCCTACCGCGTCAACCCCAAAGAAACCAAAGAAATTCAAAGTCAAGTAAAGCATCTCATAGACCATGGCCATGTGCATGAAAGTTTGAGCCCTTGTGCCGTACCGGTCATCCTTGTGCCAAAACGTGATGGTAGCTTTCGCATGTGCTCCGATTGTAGACCTATCAATGCTATCACCGTTCGCTATAGGTACCCCATTCCACGCCTAGATTATATGCTTGATGAGCTTAGTGGTGCCACTATATTTTCCAAAATTGATCTTAAGAGTGGTTACTATCAAATCCGCATACAGGAGGGCGATGAATGGAAAACCGCCTTCAAAACCAAGTTTGGTTTGTATGAGTGGTTAGTCATGCCTATGGGTCTCTCGGAAGCATCTGGCACTTTTATGCGCCTTATGAATCATGTCTTTCGCCCTTACATTGGTATATTTGTTGTGGTTTACTTCGATGACATTCTTGTGTTTAGCAAATCTATCAAAGAGCATGTCACCCATGTCCGCACCGTTTTGCAAACTCTTAGAAAAGAGCGCCTCTATGCTAATATGGAGAAATGCCTTTTTGGTGTTGATAAGCTCGTTTTCTTGGGTTTTGTTGTTTCTTCTAAGGGTGTTCATGTAGATGAGTCCAAGATCAATGCTATTAAGACTTGGCCGCAACCAACCAACTTGCATCAAGTGCGTAGTTTCCTTGGTCTTGCGGGTTTCTATCATCGCTTTGTGAAGGATTTTAGCACCATTGCTTTTCCTTTGCATGCTTTGAGCAAGAAGAATGCGCCTTTTATTTGGGGACCATCCCAAGATACCGCATTCAATGAGCTTAAGAATTTGCTTACTCATGCTCCCGTGCTTGCTTTACCCAACTTCGACAATCCTTTTGAAATTCATTGCGATGCTAGTGGTAATGGCATAGGAGGTGTGTTAACGCAAGAGAAGCGCTCCACAGCTTACTTTAGTGAGAAACTTTCTGGAGCGCAACTCAATTACCCCATCTACGACAAGGAGCTATATGCTTTAGTCCGCGTTTTGCATGAATGGGAACACTACCTTCGTCCCCATGAGTTTATCATTCATACCGATCATGAGACTCTAAAGTATCTTAAGGGTCAAACTAAGTTGAACAAGCGTCATGCTAAATGGAGTGAATTTATTGAGTCTTTTCCCTATGTCATCAAGTACATCAAGGGTAAAGAAAACATTGTAGCGGATGCGCTTTCCCGTATATGCATGCTTGTCACCCAACTTGAATTGAATGTCATTGGGTTTGAGCATATCAAAGACTTGTATGAGCATGATGCAACTTTTGCCATTCCTTATAACAAGTGTTTGTCGCATGCATCTTGGGAACGCTATTACCTAAAAGACGGATATCTTATGAGAGCTAACAAACTTTGCATTCCCGAGTCCTCTCTTCGTTTGTTGATTTTGCAGGAATCCCATGGAGGAGGCTTAATGGGACACTTCGAATGCGACAAGACACTCGCTACGCTCTCCAAGAACTATTTTTGGCCAAAGATGGTTCGCGATGTCAATCGTTTCACCAACCGGTGTTCAACATGTCGCAAAGCTAAGTCCAAAGCTCAATCTCATGGTCTCTATATGCATTTACCAATTCCATACCAACCTTGGGAAGACATTAGCATGGATTTTGTACTTGGTTTGCCTAGAACTTGAAATGGGCAAGACTCCATATTTTTCATTGTGGACCGTTTCTCCAAAATGGCACATTTTATTCCTTGCAACATGATAGACGATGCTTCACATGTTGCAAATTTGTTTTGTAGGGAAATATTACGTCTTCATGGAATGCCAAGGACGATTGTCTCGGACCGCGACGTCAAGTTCTTGAGTTACTTTTGGAAGACCTTATGCGCCAAGCTCGGAATCAAGTTACTCTTCTCCACGGCATACCACCCTCAAACCGACGGCCAAACGGAGGTGACGAACCATACACTCTCCACTCTACTACGAGTCTTGATCAAGAAGAACATCAAGGAGTGGGAGGAGTGCCTACCAATCGCCGAGTTCGCCTACAACCGTGCAACACATTCGACTACCGGCAAGTCCCCTTTCGAAGTCGTCTATGGATTCAACCCATTGGCCCCATTGGACATTCTTCCTCTACCACTACAAGAGCGCATCAACATGGACGCGAGCGACCGAGTGAACCACCTCAAGAAGACGCATGAAGATACAAGGCACACCATAGAGCTCCAAGTACAACGACTTGCGACCAAGCGCAACGCCAACAAGTCCCCAATGGTGTTCCAACCGGGTGACCTAGTTTGGGTACATCTCCGCAAGGATTGTTTCCCCAAGGAACACAAGTCCAAGCTACTTCCAAGAGCCGATGGCCCATTCAAGGTACTCGCACGCTACAACGACAATGCCTAAAAGGTCGACATCCCACGAGACAAGTACAATGTGAGCGACACATTCAACGTCAAAGACTTGGCCAAGTACCATGGTGATGAAGATCACGATCCATGGCCAGATCCCTCCCAAGGGGGGGAGATGATGCGGAGCATCCTTCCATAATCCCCATGGACTCTACACCGACACATCAAGCCCCATGTGGACCTATGACAAGGGCGAGAACACGTGCTTTGGAAACCGAGGTGAACTCCTTCCTACTTAGCTTGCATATGGATACGAATGGAACATTGTTGCTACCTCACCAAGATACACTATGTCTCATTAGGTATGAAGAGGAACACCACCAAGAGGCTCAGGAGCACCCCCAAGGAGAAGAGGAACCACCCCAAGACCACGTGGACCAAGACGGAGTGCAACACTAGCAAAACTGGAAGTCCCAGGTGACCCCGTGCGCACGGGCCCCCGAGACCCCGTGCGCTCGGGCTATCCAGGAAGTGGGCGCTGGAGCACCCCGTGTGCACGGGCCTGTACCGTGCGCACGGGCCTCCCAGGATGGACGGCTGAGATCCCCAAACCGAGCCCCTCTTCATCTCTTTCGACCCCAAGACTATATAAACTGTACCTAGGGCTATGTTTATGGTTAGCAAAGTATGAACAAAGTATGAGATGAGATATTTGTGAGCTTTGCTCATTCTACCTTCCCATTTGTGGAATCAAGACCCCTTTGGGAAGAATCCTAGTGGATTTCAAGACCTCCTCTAGGAGAAGACTATCTTCAAGACCTCATCTCCTAGGAGTGAGAAGAACTTTGCCATTGTATCTTTCCTTTGATTGTGTGTGTGACTTGTGGATCTTATGTTGCTATCCTAGTGGATGTGTGATTGGGGAATTGTTTGAGTGTTTTCCTCTTTGTGTTCTTGAGAGTTAGCCCTTTTTCCCCCTCCAAGTGTGAAAAGATCCCCCTCTAGGATTTCATCCTATATCAACCTGGAGATAGTTTGTGTGCGTACATGAAAGGGGCGTAGAGGGGGGGGGGGCTCTGCGATGGAGAGAGAGATGCTCTTCGTTTCTCTTTATTATGACTAACTTTATATATAGTATAAAAATATACAAATTCATAGTGCGGAATAAATATCATTGTGGGCACCATGCAATGCAAGCGTTCATACTCCTCCATATAACTTGGTAATGTTGTATATATGTAGAAATTCTAAAACATTTTTTTGGACACACTTTATTCAAAACGAATGTTGTATGCGAAATAAACGTGAAGAGAGGGCTTTTTAGATCAATGGGGTACGTGAGGTAACATGTGTGAATGTGTAGTTGATGCATTTGGCAGGGCCTAGAGTGGTATGTGTGTGTATTACATATTCGAGAGAGGCATGGATAGAGGGGCCGACAGGGGGGGTGTGGGAGAGATAGCACAAGAAATGAGAGTGGTCTAGAGAGAGAGACGAATATGACATCATGGTGAGAGATTCCCTTGAGTGTGTATATGCAAGGGGGAAGTGGATAGAGGCACCAGGAGAATATATTTTTTATGTGTGGGTGTGAGAAGATAACAAGACGTGGGGGCAGAGGGTGTGTCACCGCGTGAGGTCCGGTGGGTCGAGGTGAGGCCCTTCGTTCGGTTCTGTCCTGCGCCACATTGGTCGGCCCGTGACGCATTCAGGGAGACCCATGGATGACTAGTCGTACAAGACAAAGATAGCATAGTTGTGAAGGACTCTATGTCCACTGACAAAGCCGGCTAGGATTTGTAACCCTAGGTTCTCGGACTAAGGTAACCCCTTTATCTCTCGTATTACTATTCATCCAACCTAACTTTAAGGGGCATCCTACAAAATGCTCTACTAGAATCATACTCGTCGATTAGGAAGAGAGGTGTGAGACAATGCATGAGAGATAGGCCTAAAGATAATGTGCGTACAAGAGACATGTAGGCAGGTCTATGTATATAGAAAGGGTCGATGGGGATTGTCCGTGTGTATGCTTGCGAGAGGAAGAGTGCTTGTGATAAAGGTTAGTGAAAACAGTCGTAAATGGTTACGATAGGGAGGGAGGGTTATATCGAGAGCATGTGTGCAAGAAAGAAACCTCGGGGGAGGGTGTGTGAGCATGTGTGAGAGACCACCGATGGAGAGTGAAACTACACGTACAAGACTGCTGTACACATTGATTAAAGATATAAATTGTATCCAAATATTAGGATGGGATCATGATATTTGCAATTCGCGTAAGGAATGATCATTGATCCATCAGACATCTATATTCTATCGAATTTGAGCATGTCTATGTTATTATTCGACACAATTGATCCACATAGTTAGTTTTCTGAACTCCAGACAATGCATCGCTTTAGCAATCGAATATAAACATGAGCATAGTTCATGTTGTGTGTGTAAAGCACATTATACATACGAAAGTTACAGAATGAACATTATAAATAGCTACCTATGAACTAGCATACATTTGAATTCAACTTAAGGTGGTTTTAAAAAATCGAATTCAACATGAAGTCCATTCAATTATTTGAATTTGATGTCATGGCATTTGTAAATCATACCTAAATTATGGGGGCACCAATATTTCCTCTGATTTTGTACATAATAGCATATGTAGTCATGTACAAAATAGATTCTAATTTAGCTCCTCCATTCCAAAATAATCGTAGTTATAGGATTTTCAAGTGTCAAAATTTCAAAATGAAGCGGATAATTTAATGAGGTTTTCAAACATACAAGGTCAAATTTAATGTTTTCTATTTAGGTCAATCCTCAAAGTTCCAGAGTACTCTAAACGTGAATGCTTGTGTTTCAAAATTTCGAACGAAGCACCAAAAGAGCCTCTACTCACCCGAAACCGCGTGAGACCAATGTTTGGTAGTACACGGAAATTACTTTTCTAATAACCCCGACCCGTGAAACCTACCGGCCCGACGTCCAAAGGTCTAAACCGGGATAGGTTTGTAGCTTCATCTAGACGTCACGCAACCGCCTCCGAAAAACATTCATACACAATGGTCGCGTAAGCACACACGCGCGTGGCTGGAATCGCCCCCGCCCATTATTTGGGACACCTTGGATTACCATCCTACCCCCGACCCGCCGTAGGTCCGAAATTTAAGAGGGGGGCAAAGTTTGTACTTTCCCCAAATTTCAAACAAGCGCGTCCCATCTTCTGTTCAAAAAAGCCAAAAACAAGCGCGTCCCAGACCGAAGCATGGTCCCCCCGCCCACCCATCCGATTGCCCATTCGTACTCCATGGGCGCAAAAACTACCTCTCCACCAGCCGTGAAACCCCGGCGTCCTCCGTCCGCCACCCCATTCCACCCATCAACCGCCGCCCTCCTCCATCACGCCGGAGCCAATACCCCGACGTCGTCGTCCACTGCAACCTCAATCGCAACGCCCTCCACGGCTAGTAGTTGAAGTCAAGGCCGAGCCGTCCGTACCTGAGCTAGTTAAACCACGCCGTCATGCACCTCACCGCCGCCGCTCCAACTTCGCCACCCTCCACCGCACCGGAGTTGTTCCTGTTATGCCGTCCTTTGCCGCCTCAGATCTGCTTCCCCTCCGCCGACATACGACCACGACAACACAGTCAACAATTTGGCCATAGGTTCGCCCAAGCCTGCACCCTCCAGAACATTGATTTCCTTGACAAAAACAAGAAGATCGGTGCGACATGTGGAGGCGACCACACCGGCAACCGAAAATGGTACTCCTCTTCCCTTATTTGTGCAAATCTTATGTGTTTGCTTGAACGGTATTCATCCCACAGAAGACACTAGTTGACTGCTTCTTCTTGATACTAGATGTTCCTAGTAACTCGCGATGCACAAGGTTTCTCCTCATATACTATTTCGCCTTAGCTAGAGGTCCGTCGCCTCCCTGAATTTCAATTCCTAGTCAGTTGATTCCCAATTAACGGAACCATTCCCCGGCGTAACATGCGCTAGTCCGCCTATTACGCCGGGGAAGCAGCGCCTCGGTGTTTATCTTAGGGGCGTGTGGGGCCTAGAGCTACTGGCGCCCGATCTGGAGGTCAGCCAGGATTAAAGGGACGGCCAGGGGGCGTTGCCAGGCACGGCGGCAGTGTGAGGTCGAGGGGAGGGCGGGGAAGCGGAGGCAGGGGTCTGGGTCGGTGGTCGCTGGCGGTTCGAGAAATATCGTCAACAGTGACTTGCGGGAGGTAGACGAAGTCCATCTGCCCGTTCCTTATAGATCGGACGGTTCATTAAAAAAATCGACTGACCTATTTATTTTCAGTCGACTATTATCTTGATATGACCACATGTGGTGCTGTGCTGGAGGGGTACCTGCATTTCCTGTGCTCATATATTACAAAATCATATGGAGTAGAATCTAATTTTGTTTGCCATGCAATGTTGTAGAGATATCATATGTCTCCTGTCATTTATTTTTCAGCCACCTGGTATCTGCTACTTTTACACTGCACTAGTTCTGCACACACTTCACCCATACTCTCACTATTGTGTTTTTATGCAGGGGTATTTCAGAGTCTGCCTCAAGAGGAGCAAAAAAGAAAAGAGAGAAGTTGCTCCAGCTTTATACGCGGGTAAGCACGGCACGTTACAACACTATAAAGGGTGCAGTGTCAGCAGATGGAGACGGTTAACGTAGCTCTGGAGTTGATGACCTCGCTCGCAATGAACCACCATCCTAGGTGCTTGCTTTAACTTCACGGTGTCATATGTGGTTGCATGTTCCATATGGTGTCTAGCTTGTATTCGAAAGGCCGAAGTCGGTCTTTATTAAGATAAGGAAAGATATTTTTTACATGAACCACCATCCCGTGAGCACAAGAAGACAAATAGCTAGTCAGGGCACTGGCCGAGCCAGTGAGAAGCCCAGCAAAGAGAGGCATCACCTGGAAGCCAACTAAAAATCCGCGATGGTGGCGAAGCAGCCTGCTTCCCACCAGGCTCTCAGGACCTAGATGATCATGCTCACCACTCCAGCAGGATGTCTAGCTTGTATTGCTTCCAATTTGGATAAACTGCATCTGCTTAGCTTACACATTATACCTTTGAATATGACATGCCTTTCTGTTTTTGGTACATACTAGTACATCTGTGTATTAACCATGTTCTTACATCAAACTAATGTTCTTGTGTATCCCTCATCAATCACTTATGATGAGGCAGTCAGGCAAATGGATTACTCATTTAAAGAATGCAGCGTCAGCCTCCCGACATGATTCACAAGAAACAGCAAGGCTAGATGAAGATAGTGAACGTAGCTCTGTAGTTGATTACCGCATTTCCCCTACACTAGCATCGCAGGTGCTTGCTCTAACTTGGCAGCGTGATATGTGGTTGCATGTTGCATATGGTGTCTAGATTGTAATTCTTCCAATCTGGTTAAACTGCATGTGCTATTCTGCTTAGCTTATACATTATACCTGTTAATGTGACATGCCTTCATGTATTTAGTACATAATACATCTGTCTATTAAGCATGTCCACACATAAAACTATTGTTTCTTTGTATCCCGTATAAATCAATATGATGAGACACCTTTAGTATATACAGTGTGATATTAGTTGCATCTTTGATATGATTTATAGCATGCGCTGCTTCTAATATGTTGAAATGCCATTTATGATGGGACACTTTTAACTTGGCAGAGTCATATTGGTTGCATATTTCACGTGGTGTCTAGCTTGCATTACTTCTTATTTGGTGAAATGGTTTCTGCTTAGTTTACACAAACAGTTGTCAATATGCCATGCCGTCCTGTTTTTCGTATTATTCCATCCTGGAATCATGTGTTTGCCTTACATCAAAGTAGTGATTGTCAGTATCATGCACGAATGAGTTCTGAAGAGTGAATTTTATTGCTTTTTCTTGTAGGTTTTACTTGAAAATTCAAAATCAATAAAGTGCAGCGGATGAAGGTGCTCCTTCCAAATGGAGGCCCTCTACAGATTCTACTCCTCCACCCCCCCAAGATGATTTCCAAGACAACACATGCATAGACACTCAACGTAGCTGTGTTGGTGATGAGCACGTCTCCCCTAGTGCACCATCACAGGTGCTCCCTCTAACTTGGCACTGTTATATGTGGTTGCATGTTATGTATGATGTCTAGCTTGTATTGCTTCTAATTTTGTTGAATTTCAGCTGCTTACTTTACACATTATACTTGTGACTAAGACACGTGTTCCTGTTTCTAGAACATACAATATCTGTCTATCACACCATGTTCTTACATCAAAGTACATTTGTTATGAAGAACTAAATTGTTATTCGTTTTTCTTGTCGGCTTGACTTAACATGGCACAGAGAAAGAGGAAGCAAGACAGAACGACAGGGAAAGGGAAGCAGAACAATCCTGCAGATTCTACTGGTACTGATGATGCAATAGAAGGTCAAAGCCTAGCGGAAAATTGTACCGACATGGTATCCCATGCTACACGAGCTGCAGAAGAAGCCAAACAGAAACAAATAGCTGCCACCAAACAAGCAGAGACAACCCTAGTTGTTGCAACACCTTCCACAGGACGACTAGCTGCACAATTTACTCGTTTGTCAACTCAGCTAGCAGCACGTTCCCAAGCTCCCTTGCCACCTGACACTACTTTCGAAGCACTCTTGACACAAGATGAGTTGGCAAGATCAGATGAACTTTGTGAGCTTCAACAGCAAGAAGGTAGTTGCTGGAGTCAAGTTACAGTTGCATGCTTCTTTATATGTAGTCTCACAGTTTGATGTACACTGACACTTCCTATGTTTGTTGTTGGACTAGATCCTAGGCGCAAGAGGAAAAAAACATTAGGGATAATGCTCGATAGGTTAACTAAATCTAGAGGAGGAAGAATGGAGATCCGTTTTGAGGCAGGTTTAAAAAGGCCACGTGATGCTACAGAGTCAGCCAAGTTAGTATCAGAGGTAGCGGTTGCTGTTAGGTGTCATGTACGTATCCTCCCAACATGGATTCAATACAGGAATGACAAAGACGAAACCCATTTCAACACCTTCCTCGACCATTTATCTGTAAGTATGGTTATGTATGGAAACTAGTAATATCGTCTTGCTCTGTCCAATACTTTCTAGGTTGCTGATAATGAGACTCCCATAATTTTCAACAGATGAGGTTCAAGTTGGATAGCCAAGATGATGCAACCAGACAAGCTTGCATCCATGTTTTCAAGTCTGCTCTGCGACAATATCGGTATAACTTGAGCAAAACTTACTTTGAAGGCAAGGCTAACAGTGAACTTGCCCGAACATCTCCAGTGGAAAATATATCTGATGAAGACTGGAGAGGCCTCGTTAAACACTGGTCCGATCCGAAGTATCAGGTACATTATATATATGTGATCAGATCACATGTTGAAGTCCTATTTACGCATGTGCCACACAAATCTATCTTCTTGTAGGTGAACTATTCAAAGAACAAGGCCAACCGTACGAAAGTGAAATTCCAACAGACGACAGGATCATGTAGCTATATTGCACACTACGAGGCTCTTGTAATTAGCTGCCGTTTCACTCTTTTCATTGTACCATATTATCAGATCTATATTGACTTGTTCCAAATGCAGAGGAAAGCCCGCAAGGACCAAAAAGTACGTGAACCAAATGTTGTCGAAATCTTCAAGGAATGTCACACCAACAAGAAGAAGGGCATGACTACACCAGTCAAAGACGCTGTTATAAGTCCTTAATCCTCATGCCTTTTAACTACTACTTACTCTGACTTGTGCCTTGAACCGCATGGTTTGCAGCCAATGTCTATTACTCTTTTCAATTTTATACACAATTGTCTTAGTGTATCATTGCACCTTACAAGATTTAAAAGAGAGGAGTGATGTTCCTTTGATCTTGACCTGTAATCTAGTTCCGTGCTGGACTTGCCCACACAACGTTACAATTGTCTGTTTGTCTGTTCTTAGTTGTTTTTTGATATGAATGATGTCATACTATGCTTACCGTATTATAAACTTCGTCTCTTTATCCTTAGCCCTCAATACAATGTGAAGAAATAGACAATACATTAGCGATGGTACATGGTCATATGTTTGGAACCTGGTTTTATTATGTACTTTGCAATAAAATACAACTATTATTTTACATGGGTTCACCAGAATAAGTTCTGTATATAGACCGAAGCTATTTTGTTTGGTTTTGTTGCCTCCTTAATATCTTTTGTTCTGGTACTACTAATGTAAAACCACAACTTTTCAGCGAGCTATGGAAAAAATGGTGGAACCGCCACCTTCTAAAGGTGGCGAGGCAACTATAACCGCAATGTCAGCTCTTGCTGCAGTGGGTCAGTACCTATCCACTAACAGTGCCAAAAGCACGTTCCTGCATAATACTAGCTTGGTTGTTAAGGCAATCTCGTCCAATCTGCCTCATGATCAAGATATGCAAGCTCAAAACAATGTTGTATCTGCGCTCCAGACACAAGTCCATTCCCTAACAGAGACCCTTTGTGAAACAAGGAGAGACATTGTTCGATGTTGTCAAGATATGCATGGTTTTGAAACCAGACTATCAGACATTTGCTATGTTGTTCAGGAGCCTAGGAGAACTGAAGGCGAAGGTTATGGTGCTCCATCGGACAATACAACATGAAAACGTAACAGTCAGGTCAAATGAACTGAGCTTCTGAACTTCTGGTGGTGCATTTATTTGCTAGGCTGTTAACTTCTATGCCAACCTTCCTTTTGTTTTATAGTTGTAATTTGTTTTAGTGCGATACAAAATTTGTTCTTAACGTGCAGCCACCGGCTGAAGAAAACAACAAGCCATTTTTGTATAGTGTAGGGTGTTCCCCATATTTTCACTGGCGGCGAACTTTGATGCCCACCGGCTGTAGTTAACATGGGCCTCCTATGGGCCGTAGAAACAATGGGCCTTCTAAGGGCTGTAGAAATAATGGGCCTTCTATGTGGCATAGAAACAATGGGCCTTATACGGGCCGTAGACACAATGGGCCTTCTATGGGCCGTATCATCATTGGGCCTTCTACGGGCTTATGATCGGTTGGCCAAACATGGGCCAATAACAGACCACATTATGGACGTAAATGGGCTAGAGTTGAAATCGTCCGTTCATGGGCCGAATCGGCCGATTTTTGATGACGCTGTGAAAACGGCCCAATGTATTAACGGGCCACAAACGGTCCGACTGTAACCACGGGCTGAATTTGGCCCACAAGCAGAAAATGACAGTAACATGTCGTAAGTAAATGAATGTGGAAATGAGCCCAAGAATAAATGGGCCCTAAGAAGGCCGAAAGATAACATGGGCTAGAAATGATCCAACGGAATAATGGGTCGTTAATGGGTATAAAGTGATACACTGTTCATTACGGGCCAGTTTCACCACGTGCCTTAATGGGTATAAAGTGATACACTGTTCATTACGGGCCAGTTTTACCACAGGCCGTTAATGGGCCGAGAGTAATAAGGGCCTCATACGGGTCGAATGACGTCATGGGCCATACATGGGCCAAAAGTTAAAATGGGCTGGAATTATATTGGACGTCCCAGATGACGCTATTGGGCCTAATTCGGATAGGCCGTAAATGGGCCTTGGGTTAGCGGGCTGTAAATGGGCTATACGCGAATAGGCCGTTAACAGGCTTGTCGTGGGCCGGCTAGCCACCTTTTGGCCAAGTCAAACAGGCCGTCCTTTTCATAGGAATGGGCCTCTGTTGGGCCGTGCCACGTGTCGACGAATCATAGGCGCTTTGGGTCCAATGAGTGGATGGCATCTGTCCCAACGGTGAGCCGACACGTGTTTCCTCCAGCCAATGATGATTTTACATGTGGAAAATCCCCATTGGTCGGGGCTATTAACGGGTTATCGGATCCAAAACCGGACCCGATAGCTTAACGACATTCCGTTATGGTGGATGCCACGTGTCGGTCACCCTTGACGAAAGCACTTCTGTGATGCGCGATTTATCGTCATGGAAGTGGACACTTCCATGATGATAATTTTGGTAATGTCATGGAACACTTCTACAACAACACAGGTATGACTATCTTGATTCTGCCATAAATTTGTCATGGATGTACATGCATGACAGAAAATGTGACCTACTATGACAAACACGTATCATCACAGAAGTGTATTTTTTTGTAGTGTGGGTTGTGCCCACCCACGGGCCCCTCTCTGGTAGGTCTTTGCTCCAGAAATTCTTATATATTGTATAAAAATCCTCGCAAAGTTTTGCTCCATTCCGAGAACTTTAATTTCTGCACAAAAACAACACCATGGTAGTTCTGCTGAAAACAACGTCATTCCGGGGTTAGTTTCATTCAAATCATGTAAATTAGAGTCCAAAACAAGAGGAAAAGCGTGAGAAAAAGTAGATACGTTGGAGATGTATCAGCAGCTCCCCCCGCTGCGGAGTCGGCACCACCCCAGGAAGATCTCCCACAGGCTTCCCCCTTGTGTGCCCCAGCTTTTGGCCCGACCTCCGGAGCCCGCCTCCTCCTCGTGCTCGAGCCTCAAGAGGGGTGCTGGACTTAGGAGTTCAAGGCATAGCTGCTTCAGGGCAGCCTGCCGGAGAAGAGGAAGGCGCGGAGCGCGTGGCTCACCAGACCACTTCATACTGCATCCAAGACGCTGAGCTCCATCGGAGGCGTCCAAATGACATCTCTTTGCGATGCATATCCAAGGAGCATGGATGTGAACTACTGGTCGACATACATGGTGGGGACTGCGGGCATCACTCCTCATTGCGCACCCTCGTGGGCAAGGCGTTCCGCAGCAGATTCTACTGGCCCACGATGCTCAACGATTCTGTAGAGTTGGTAAGGTCCTGTGAAGCCTGTCAATTCCATGACAAGCAGGTCTACCAGCCCGCTCAAGGCCTCCAGACTATCCCGCTCTCTTGGCCGCTCGCGGTCTGGGGGTTGGACATCCTGGGCCCATTTCCTCGAACACCCGGAGGCTACCGCTACCTCTACATCGCCATCAACAAGTTCACCAAGTGGGCAGAAGTGGAGGCTGTCCGCACCATCCCAGCCGGCTCAGCAGTCAAGTTCATCAAGGGCCTCGTGAGCCGGTTCGGAGTTCCTAATCGCATCATCACTCACATCGGCTCGCAGTTCACCAGCAACCTTTTCAAAATATATTGTGCTAACCTTGGAACGCAGATATGCTACGCCTCGGTGGCACACCCCAGGAGCAATGGCCAGTGACGAGTGCACCAATGCGGACGTCCTGAGAGGCCTCAAGGCAAGAACCTTCAAGAAGAAGCTCGTGGCCTGCGATAGGGGCTGGCTCGACGAGCTCCAGTCCGTGCTATGGTCCATCCGCACCACCGCGACTAAGCAGACGGGTGAAACTCCATTCTTCCTCGTGTACGGAGCTGAAGCGGTTCTCCCTCATGAGGTCAGGCATCACTGGCATTTGACGAGGAATGCCAGGATGCCTCACGGGGTATGGACCTCGTGCTGGGGGAGGAACGCCGTCGCCAAGCCTCGCTCCGAGCAGCAAGGTACTAGTAGACGCTGCGGCGGTTCCACTGCCGCAGCGTCTGCTCTAGGACGCTTGAGGTGGGTGATCTCGTCCTAAGGCGGGTGCTCTCCAGGGAGGGGTTGCATAAGCTCTCACCCATGTGGGAGGGCCCGTTCAGGATCGCCCGTGTCTCCAGGACTGGCGGGGCGCGCCTGGAGACGTAGGACGGGATCCCCATCCAGAACGCCTGGAACATCCAGCACCTCCGGAAGTTCTACCCATGAAGCAAGGCCCCGTGCATGTGAAGGTCTCCGCTCGTGACACTATCACGTAATAATGAGTTGGGTATGTACGCACCCCGGAGTCTCCTGAGTGCCGCCCGCGAGCTTCACGAGGGCTCCCACCCACGTCCTAGTGGCAGCACTTAGCTCCACGCTGGTGAGAAGACTAGTCTAGGTGCTGGACGACTATTCTTTTGCTTGCTTTCTATAGCTGGTTAGCAACTTCTTGAATGAAATTTGGGGTTTTCGTGTTTTTCGTTCGCCATAGTTCGAACTTTCTCCTCTTACTTCGCTCGCTTCTCCAGTCTTGTCCCAGGAAGAGCGGCAGTTGCCTGTCGCTCCTCCTCGCACATCCCGTGCGTGGGGGCTAAGCAGGTGTGTAAGCTTGGGCTCGCCCGCACCGCAAACACACCTCGCTGAAGCCTCCTTGCCCCAGACCTTCGGCATCCTTAATCCTCGCGAGACGCTCTCAATTGGGCTCCTGGACGTGCGCACCCTCTTAGGTCCGTGCCACCGGGCAGTGCGACGCGGTGTACTAGCTGCAACCAACCCACAGTCGGGGGCTCACGCGAGGAAGGACGAGACGCCCTGTTAAGCTTTCTAAATAACTGTGCAGCTGTACAATGTCTCCTGAGGCCCGACGGCTCCTGAGTCGTCAGGAAGGAAACTTCGCAAAACACTGCTAGAAAGGTGCGCCCTCACGAGGCGGAAGACTACTGCAAGCATATCGAGCAAAGTTACCCTAACCGCACCTGCTCGGAACATGGGTATCATGGCACAATATCAAAATAATAAACATAGCATAGTGGCATAAGTGCCATGGTTCATTAGACACCCCAGCGGGGCCCTCTACTTTTTTAAAATGCAGGACAAAGGAAAGGTTAAACAAAAGATGGCTGCACGGCTGCAGCAGCTCTCGAGGCCAGGCTCCAACGGTGCCCGAGCTTAGTCCGAGTCTTCCTCCCGCTTCACCGAAGCATGGCCACGAGATGGCTCGTCACCTTCCCCGATCCGAGCCCGGCGGTAGGGTGGTCGGTCATAGCCGCCACTGCTGGTACTCTCGCCGAAGGAGGAGCCGTCATTGCTGGGGGTAGCGCAGCTGTCGCCAAGGGCAAGCTCACCCTCGTCATCATCGCGTCCATCGCCAAGGGAAAGCTCGTCGTTGTCGCTACCGTTTTCCGGGCAGCACCCCATACGGCAGTCATCTTCCCTGAATACCCTCACATAGAGGGTCACAAGGCCGCCGTACCTGAAGTGGAGGGTGCACCTCCCACTCAGGCCCCATGCACGGGCAAACGCCTGCCAACCACGGGTCAAGGACACATTGCCTGCGGCGGTGACCTCGACCCCAGCCCACGAGGCCCTGTTGCAGTAGCCGTCAGCCTACAGCTAGAGGCCGTCAAGCCTCGTGGTCGGCAGTTCAACCACGAAGGAGCAGGAGAGCGGGAGCCAGGTGCCGGTGGGCCTCTGCGACCACACGACATACTCCGGGAACGCGTCCGCAGAGTGTAAGCGCGGCCGAGGAGGCCGGGAAACCACAGCATGGCTCCCCTCATCACGGGGGCTGCTCCGTCCTTGATGGCTCTCACCACGAGAGGAGGCACCACCGCGGTTGCCCAAGGTAACGCCAGCCCTCGAAGAGGTGCGCCCGCGCCCTCGAGGAGTCACCGTCGGGGTCGCAACATATTTTCGGGGGCGACCACGGCCTCTCTTGGGTGGCGGGGATCCTGGCCCCTCCTTGGGAGCCTTCCCCTTTTTGGTGGCGGAGAACCTTCTCGCCAGCGCCATGGATGTTACAACGAGACGGCGAGACCAAGAAGAAGGGAGAGCGAGCAGCAAGAAGATGGAGATGAGCAGGGGACGGGCTCTGCCCCTCCCCTCATTTATAGCCGGAGGGAGGCCAACCGTCGGCCTCCACAATCCCACGCAATGATGATCTTTCTCTGCATACAGCAGGCTCTTGTCAAGTCGAACGGTTGCCGAGGCAGCGTGGGGACGCGGATACACCCACGTCCCATCAAGCGCCACGTGTCGACTGAGGCCACAGGTGCTTAGGGCCCGCAACACTTCGCCCTTGCCCTTCGGCTTCGCCTCGAAGCCAAGCCCGAGCGCGCCTTGGGCCCGGGGGCTAGTGTCGGTGTTCTAGGAACGGGGTACCCAAATTTGCCTGCCCGCGGCCCACGGCGTGGCTCCATCGACGGCCTAGCACGGCCCACCTTCAGCATCAACAACTCAAGGCCCTTCGCGAGGGGCCAAGCATCGTGAGGCGGACGACACCAAGACCTCCAGAAGGAGGGGCCTCCTGCTACCTCTTGAGCATTGCGTTGGTTTTTCCCTTGAAGAGGAAAGGGTGATGCAGCAAAGTAGCGTAAGTATTTCCCTCATTTTTTGAGAACCAAGGTATCAATCCAATAGGAGACCACGCGCGAGTCGCCTCGTACCTACACAAACAAATAAGAACCTCGCAACCAACGCGATAAAGGGGTGGTCAATCCCTTCACGACCACTTGCAAGAGTGAGATCTGATAGAGATAATAATAATAAGATAAATATTTTTGGTATTTTTGTGATATAGATTGAAAGTAAAGATTGCAAAATAAAATAGATGGAAACTTGTACGATGGAGAATAGACCCGGGGGCCATAGGTTTCACTAGTGGCTTCTCTCAAGATAGCATAAGTATTACGGTGGGTGAACAAATTAATGCCGAGCAATTGATAGAAAAGCGAATAATTATGAAAATATCTAGGCATGATCATGCATATAGGCATCATGTCTGAGACAAGTAGACCGACTCCTGCCTGCATCTACTACTATTACTCCACACATCGACCGCTATCCAGCATGCATCTAGAGTATTAAGTTCATAAGAACAGAGTAACACCTTAAGCAAGATGACATGATGTAGAGGGATAAACTCATGCAATATGATATAAACCCCATATTTTTATCCTCGATGGCAACAATACAATATGTGTCGTTTCCCTTTCTGTCACTGGGATCGAGCACCGCAAGATTGAACCCAATGCTAAGCACTTCTCCCATTGCAAGAAAGATCAATCTAGTAGGCCAAACCAAACTGATAATTCGAAGAGACTTGCAAAGATAAACCAATCATACATAAAAGAATCCAGAGAAGATTCAAATATTATTCATAGATAAACTTGATCATAAACCCACAATTCATTGGATCTCGACAAACACACTGCAAAAGAAGATTACATCGAATAGATCTCCAAGAGAATCGAGCAGAACTCTGTATTGAGATCCAAGATCCAAATAGAGAGAAGAAGCCATCTAGCTACTAGCTATGGACCCGAAGGTCTGAGGTAAACTACTCACACATCATCGGAGGGGCCATGGAGTTGATGTAGAGGCCCTCCGCGATCAATGCCCCCTCCGGCGGAGGTCCGGAAAAGGCCCCAAGATGGGATCTCTTGGGTACAGAAGGTTGTGGCGGTGGAAATAGGGTTTCGTGGTGCTCCTGGACGTTTGCAGGGTATATGAATATATATAGGAGGAAGAAGTAGGTCGGTGGAGCAACGAGGGGCCCACGAGGGTGGAGGGTGCGCCCCTACCTCGTGGCCTCCTCGATTGTTTCTTGACGTCCGCTCCAAGTCCCCTGGATCACGTTTGTTCCAAAAATCACATTTCCGAAGGTTTCATTCCGTTTGGACTCCGTTTGATATTCATTTTCTGCGAAACACTGAAATAGGCAAAAACAGCAATTTGGGCCGGGCCTCCGGTTAATAGGTTAGTCCCAAAAATAATATAAAAGTGTAAAATAAAGCCCGTTATCATCCAAAACAGATAATATAATAGCATGGAACAATCAAAAATTATAGATACGTTGGAGACGTATCAAGCATCCCCAAGCTTAATTCCTGCTCGTCCTCGAGTAGGTAAATGATAAAACAAGAATTTTTGATGTGGAATGCTTCCTAACATATTTCTCAATGTAATTTTCTTTATTGTGGCATGAATGTTCAGATCCGAAAGATTCAAGATAAAGTTTAATATTGACATAAAAATAATAACACTCCAAGCATACTATCTAAGCAATCATGTCTTCTCAAAATAACATGGCCAAAGAAAGTTCATCCCTACAAAATCATATAGTTTGGTCATGCTCCATTTTCGTCACACAAGAATGCTCTCATCATGCACAACCCCGATGACAAGCCAAGCAATTGTTTCATACTTTAGTAATCTCAAACTTTTTTGAACTTTCACGCAATACATGAGCATGAGCCATGGATATAGCACTATGGGTGGAATAGAATATAATGAAGGGGGTTATGTGGAGAAGACAAAAAAGGAGAAAGTCTCACATTGACGTGGCTAATTAATGGGCTAGGGAGATGCCCATCAATTGATGTCAATGCAAGGAGTAGGGATTGCCATGCAATAGATGCACTAGAGCTATAAATGTATGAAATCTCAACAGAAGAATCTAAATGGGTGTGCATCCAACTTGCTTGCTCACGAAGACCTAGGGCACTTAAGGAGGCCCATTGTTGGAATATGCAAGCCAAGTTCTATAATGAAAAATTCCCACTAGTATATGAAAATGACAAAACAAGAGACTCTCTATCGTAAAGATCATGGTGCTACTTTGAAGCACAAGTGTGGAAAAAGGATAGTAGCATTGCCCCTTTTTATTTTATTTTTATTTTTTTGGGGTCTTCTCCCTTTTTTTATTTGGCCTTTCTTCTTTTTTTTCTTTTGGGACAATGCTCTATTAATGATGATCATCACACTTCTATTTATTTACAACTCAATGATTACAACTCGATACTAGAACAAGATATGACTCTATATGAATGCCTCTGGCGGTGTACCGGGATGCGCAATGACTCATGAGTGACATGTATGAAAGAATTATGAACGGTGGCTTTGCCACAAATACGATGTCAACTACATGATCATGCAAGGCAATATGACAATGATGATCCGTGTCATAATAAACAGAATGGTGGAAAGTTGCATGGCAATATATATCGGAATGGCTATGGAAATGTCATAATAGGTAGGTATGGTGGCTGTTTTGAGGAAGATATAAGGAGGTTTATGTTTGATAGAGCGTATCATATCACGGGGTTTGGATGCACCCGCGAAGTTTGCACCAACTCTCAAGGTGATAAAGGGCAATGCACGGTACCGAAGAGGCTAGCAATGATGGAAGGGTGAGAGTGCGTATAATCCATGTACTCAACATTAGTCATAAAGAACTCACATACTTATTGCAAAAATCTACAAGTCATCAAAAACCAAGTATTAGCGCATGCTCATAGGGGGATAGATTGGTAGGAAAAGACTATCGCTTGTCCCTGACCGCCACTCATAAGGAAGACAATCAAATAACACCTCATGTTTCAAATTTGTTACACAACGTTTACCATACGTGCATGCTATGGGACTTGCAAACTTCAACACAAGTATTCCTCAAATTCACAACTACTCAACTAGCACAACTTTGATATCACTATCTCCATATCTCAAAACAATCATCAAGTATCAAACTTCTCTTGGTATTCAATGCACTTATGTGAAAGTTTTTATTATTCCTAAAAGCAAATTGCCATGTTGTTCTAAAGAACTCTCAAAATAATATAAGTGAAGCATGATAGATCAATTATTTATATAAAATAAAACCACCACCGTGCTCTAAAAGATATAAGTGAAGCACTAGAGCAAAAACTATATAGCTCAAAAGATATAAGTGAAGCACATAGAGTATTCTAACAAATTCCAATTCATGTGTCTCTCTATCAAAATGTGTGTACAGAAAGGATGATTGTGGTAAACTAAAAAGCAAAGACTCAAATCATACAAGACGCTCCAAGCAAAACATATATCATGTGGTGAATAAAAATATAGCTCCAAGTAAAGTTACCGATGAACAAAGACAAAAGAGGGGATGCCTTCCGGGGCATCCCCAAGCTTAGGCTTTTTGGTGTCCTTGGATTTACCTTGGGGTGCCTTGGGCATCCCCAATCTTAGGCTCTTGCCACTCCTTGTTCCATAATCCATCAAATCTTTACCCAAAACTTGAAAACTTCACAACACAAAACTTAACAGAAAATCTCGTGAGCTCCGTTAGCGAAACAAAACAAAACACCACTTCAAGGTACTGTAATGAACTCATTCTTTATTTATATTGGTGTTAAACCTACTGTGTTCCAACTTCTCTATGGTTTAGAAACTCTATTACTAGCCATAGATTCATTAAAATAAGCAAACAACACACGAAAAACAGAATCTGTCAAAAACAGAACAGTCTGTAGTAATATGTAACTAACGCAAACTTATGGAACACCAAAAATTCCAAAATAAATTTCTGGACGTGAGGAATTTATCTATTAATCATCTGCAAAATGAATTAACTAAATATCATTCTCCAATAAAAAATGGAAGCAATTCTCGTGAGCGCTAAAGTTTCTATTTTTTACAGAAAGATTAAAAAGACTTTCCCCAAGTCTTCCCTACGGTTCTACTTGGCACAAACACTAATTAAACACAAAAAACAAAACCAAAACAGAGGCTAGATAAATTATTTATTACTAAACAGGAACAAAAAGCGAGGAACAAAAATAAAATTGGGTTTCCTCCCAACAAGCGCTATCTTTAACGCCCCTAGCTAGGCATAAAAGCGAGGATAGATCTAGGTATTGCCATTATAATGATAAGGTAAATCGCGAAAGCTCATCTCATACTCCCTACGTTCAGCAGCAAGATTTCTTTGTGGCAAGCAAAAGTAATCAAAAGGGCTAAATTTAATGGGACAACAGTCGCCAAGATCAAGCTCGGGAGGTGTTGGTTCCTCCTTTGGCCCCTCATATTGCACAATCAATTCATCATTATAAGCATTATTTTGGCAAAAAGTCATGAGCCTTTGTTCAAGGGAAAAACATAGCCCATTGTTCTGGATGGAAAAATTATCATTAAGTTCAAAGATCCTATTAACATGAGCATCAGTAGGAACCTTTTTTCTCAGGTTTTCATTAAAAGCAACATGATCTAAAGATTGTAAACGCATAATGTCTTCTTGATAGAAAATGATTGCTTCTATGGGAGGACGGCCAACATCCACCCTATAATGTGCAAAAAAATTATTGGCTTCTTTTATTATAAATCTAAACTCATGAGCTAATAAGATGGTTGCTGCTCGCTTAACAGAAGAATGCTCAATATTAGAAAATTCTAGGAAAATCCTTTGTATGGAAGGATGCATATGTAAAAATTGTCTTTCAAGTTCAACTATGAGCAAAGATATAGCATATGTGAGACTACTAGTTTTATGAAGGATAGATCCACTCATGGTGGGCAAAGCACTGGCACAAGTAAAGAAATCTTGAATAACTCCCTTCCCAATAATATTACCGCTACCAATACGAAAGTTTTTAGTGTGCAAAATAATAGGGTTTTCAAGAGGATCATCAATAGCATCAAAGTTTTCGATATTATTATCCTTATCAATGACAACCTCCCCAGTTTTAGACATGATGGCAACAAATTGCAAAAAGAACGAGCACAAAGAAGGCAGGAAGGAAAAAGAGGTGAACGGGAAAGAGAGGGTGAAACGGAAAGAGGGCGGATAAAACGGCAAGGGTGAAGTGGGGGAAAGGAAAACGAGAGGAAAATGGCAAATAATGTAATGCGAAGGATAAGAGTTGTGATGGGTACTTGGTATGTCTTGACTTGGCGTAGATCTCCTCGGCAACGGTGCCAGAAATTCTTCGTGCTACCTCTTGAGCACTGCGTTGGTTTTCCCTTGAAGAGGAAAGGGTGATGCAGCAAAATAGCGTAAGTATTTCCCTCAGTTTTTGAGAACCAAGGTATCAATACAGTAGGAGACCACGCGCAAGTCACCTCATACCTACACAAACAAATAAGAACCTCGCAACCAACGCGATAAAGGGGTTGTCAATCCCATCACGACCACTTGCAAGAGTGAGATCTGATAGAGATAATAATAATAAGATAAATACTTTTGGTATTTTTATGATATAGATTGAAAGTGAAGATTGCAAAATAAAATAGATGGAAACTTGTATGATGGAGAATAGACCCGGGGGCCATAGGTTTCACTAGTGGCTTCTCTCAAGATAGCATAAGTATTACGGTGGGTGAACAAATTACTGTCGAGCAATTGATAGAAAAGTGAATAATTTTGAGAATATCAAGGTAAGATCATGTATATAGGCATCACGTCCGTGACAAGTAGACCGACTCCTGCGTGCATCTACTACTATTACTCCACACATCGACTACTATCCAGCATGCATCTAGAGTATTAAGTTCATAAGAACAGAGTAACGCATTAAGCAAGATGACATGATGTAGAGGGATAAACTCATGCAATATGATATAAACCCCATCTTTTTATCCTCGATGGCAACAATACAATACAGGCCGGTGGAGCAACCAAGGGCCCACGAGGGTGGAGGGCGCGCCCAGGGGGGTAGGCGTGCCCCCTGCCTCGTGGCCTCCTCAATTGTTTCTTGACATCCACTCCAAGTCCCTTGGATCACGTTTGTTCCAAAAATCATGCTTCCGAAGGTTTCATAACGTTTGGACTCCGTTTGATATTCCTTTTCTGCGAAACACTGAAATAGGCAAAAAACAACAATTTGGGCTGGGCCTCCGGTTAATCGGTTAGTCCCAAAAATAATATAAAAGTGTAAAATAAAGCCCGTTATCATCCAAAACAGATAATATAATAGCATGGAACAATAAAGAATTATAGATACGTTGGAGACGTATCACCTCCTCAGGCTGGCTCCTGAGGAGCGGAGATTTATATGCAAGTCTCACCTTGTGAGGTTCAGATGACGTGAGCCGTGACGACCAAGGCCAGGTGAGCGCCAACGGGCGTAGGACAGCAGTTTCCTCTTTGGTGCTAAAGAGGCAAGCGCAGACGCAGAGTCCAGAGGAGTCAGCCAAAGGTTTCCATTCCCATGCAACAAGACCAAGACCGCCAGGATAGTAGGACGGAGGTCATCGCCGAGCCCACCACGGTGTCACGACCAGAGGCTTTGCACGCAAAGACTACTTTTGACAAGATAAGATGTACTAGTTGTCTCCCTTCGAATTTGGCCATTGCGGGATCCCTTCCCGCCTTCATTTGGGAAGAGGACCAAGGCCACTATAAATAGGGCCTAGGCACCAACGTAGGACGGGGCGGATCATTCAGACCACCCTCTCCCCCACCAGCTCAAGAACACACCTCCTGAGGTCGTTCTTCCACTGTACTAGTTCATCCTCAGCCCACCTCGAGGATAATCCACCACAAAGCAGGAGTAGGGTTTTACACCGCAAGGTAGCCCGAACTTGGGTAAACTGATGTGTCCTCTTTCCTTTAAGTTCATCGAGCTAGGCCCTGGGATCGACGGGTTGGCAGACTGGGGAGGTTGAGTTATTCGCACGCACCCCAGAGTTCGAATCTATCCAGGGTTTGCGGAGCCCGAAATCCAAAAGACTCGGAGGTGACCATGGAGGAGGTGGGGGAGACCTCTCCTCCGCGGCAGAGCGAGCTCCTCCGTGGCCTCTTCGATGATGACAACACTGGCGCATATTTGGTCGAGGATTCCCCGCGCTCCACCGGGGTCGTCAGGAGGTCAGGGGCACGCCTCTGCACAGGTTGGGGCGAGGGACCCCGAAGAAGGGCGAGGCGGCGTTGCTTCCCCGAGGTGACGAACCTACCTTGCTGCTTGTTCCCCCCATACCAAAGCCAGCCGCCATGCGCCCGGCCGATCCTGAGGGTGCGGCGAGGCCCGTGCTGAAGAAGCTCAGGGTGCCGCGCTCATGGCCAAGAGGCAAGCGTACATCACTGATGACGAGTAAGTATTTTACCTTACTCTTGCTTCCCGTCTTTGATGTCATGATCACGACGTTCTCCTCCTGGTACCCAGGCTGAAGCCGGTGGTGAAGAGGAGGAAGGAGGAGGCCAGGGTCTCCGAGGCCGCGCGACCTGCCGTGGCCGCGATGACCCCAACACGAACGGAAGAGGCCACCTCGTGCTCTCCTATGATGGAACAGTCCCCTCAAAGCTCGAGAGCGAGGCCTCAGGAGGGGACCACTTGCACGGCTCAGCAGACTCCGGGGGCGCCGGTCCCTAGCATGCCCGCGGGGGGTTTGAGGGCTCCAGAGCCCCTGCCGCCCTTGTTGCTGTAGCAGCGCCATTCCAGGTGCCGGTGCCACCTCCTCCCCAAGTATTCATGCTAGCGGGTCATGGCTCCTCCACCATGCCCGGCTCTTTGGAGGAGGCCTTCGTCGTGTTGGGCCGGCTCCAGACTGATCTTCAGGGCACCAACCGGCGCATGGTGACGGGGTGCCTGGAGCTGATCTCGGGGTGGCTCTAGGCTGACTCGTCCGTCAGGACGGCCTGGGGCCAAGCCGAGGCTGCCATCACGGAGGGCAGGAGGGAGGCCGGTGTGGCCATGATGGCCCGTGACATGGCGCTGACCGATGCAGTGTCCGACACAGAGTGCTGCCGCACGGCGGAGGCCGAGCTAAAGGCCCTTCATGAGGAGCAGGCCGCCCGCTTCTGAGCACCCACAGAGGATTCACCCCCTCGAGAAGAAATTCATAAAGCTGCTACATGATTGTTACGTCGGCCCATCAAGAATGGTCCAGATACTGTCCTTGATCCACAATGGAGATGGTAGATTGAGTAGCATGCCCTACATACTGGCAGACGTCACAAATCTAAAGGCAAAGTACCATAGAGAGAGCGGGTTGGCTGACATAGAAGACACGATAGCCTACTTCCAAGAGAATGCAAAAGCGGATGCTGATTTCTTCTACAGGATAAGATTGGACGATGAGGACCGTGTTAGAAACATGTATTGGGTGGATGGTGCTGCAAGAAGAGCCTACAAACATTTCCATGATTGCATTTCGTTCGATGCGACATATCTCACAAATATGTACAAGATGCCCTGCGCTCCATTCATAGGAATAAATAACCACAATGGTCATTGCAGTTCCGTTGCGGGCTCGTTCAGAACAAAGATACAGATGGTTACACTTGGCTATTCAAAACTTTCTTGGAGTGCATGGGTGGACTTGCTCCAATGAACATAATAACAAACTAGGAGTTTAGCATGCGTGCAGGCATAGAGGAGGTCTTTCCATTGGCAGTGCACAGGCACTGCAGGTGGCATATTATCAAGAAGGCTGAGGAGATGCTAGGACCATTCTTTGCTGACCGTCCAGAGCTGCACAAGGCATTCGAGTTGTGTGTGGACCACAGCTTGACAATGGAGGAGTTTAAACGGAGCTGGACAGCTATGATTGAAACATATCAAGTCCAAGACAACTAGACACTTGCTAGCCTGTGGGAGAAGCGAATGTACTGTGTGCCGCCCTACTTCACGCAATGCTTTTTCCCATTTCTGCAGACTACGCAGCGCAGCGAGGGGTTCAATGCTGTTTTGAAGCGGTACATGAGCCCTGGCAACTCATTGCTGCAGTTTGCCAATCAATACACCCCTTTGCAACAAAATATACTGGGATCTGAGCTACAACAAGAAGCAAAGACCGCGCTCAAGCAGCCTAAATTGCTAACATATTTATCGATGGAAAGGCAGATGAGCAAGATATATACGAACAAGATTTTTAACAAGTGAATAATTTTACCGTTCTAATCTGCACAAGCATGAAGTTAGTAGGTGACATGTAGAATGCAATGCAGTTGCCAACTTTTTTTGACTTGCTGATCTTTTAAAAATAGCCAGTGAATACATTGTAAACATGTTATGTAGTTGACATGTGAAATCAACTATAGTTGCCATGTGGGTTGAACTATAGTTGCCATGTTTAATGAACTGTAGTTGCCGTCTGAAATGATGTACAGTTGACTTGTGACCCAAAACTGCCTTTGCCATGTTAAATGAACTGCATATGTCATGTTAAATGAACTGCATTTGCCATGCTAAATGTTATGCAGTTGCCATGTGAAATATCATGCAGTTTCCATGTGGAAACAAACAACACAAGAATAGATGTGGGAAAAAAATCAGCATTTCCATGCCATCATTGATGTTAGATACGTTTGGTATGTTACGACCTACATCAACATAAGGTGCTACAGAAACATCATATAAGAGTTTAACAAAAACATGCAGATTCCAGGAGGAAATAAAGCATGCCAGCATGTACACAACTTACCAGATGGATGTACATACGTTCAAGGTGTGTTCTCTCTTGGGCATGTCGGATTCAGAACCTGAAGACCCGGACAATGGAAGGAACTACTTCGTGAAGGCCTCGATAAACGAAGGCGGATACTACTGACAATGCTGCAAATTCGAACGGGACAACATTGTGTGCTGTCACATACTGAAAGTAATGGACATGGTCGCGGTAACGCGATTGCCCCGCCATTTCATACGTCGGTGATGGACTTGGGATGCTGACTATGCGTTGGGGCTACAAACATCAAATGCAGTTTTGGTTGTGCATGATGAGAGGCCAGAGGCAACCATGGAAGCTGTGAGGCACGTTGTGTTGTCCAAAAACTATGCTGAACTAATAGATGAAGCATGCAAGAGTGATGAGACAGCGAGGGTGGTAGAAAAACACAGGAAGGCCCTAAAAAGAGAACTTGATGAGATCAAAAAGAGGAAGGCTGAAGAAGCCTTACACAGGTTCCCCCGCACCTCAAGTGTGCCTTCATCCACGGGTCCATCATCTGAAAACTCGGAGGTAGGGTCTGGAACAGCAAGCACGCAAACCCAGGTCAGGAACCCGCCTTGTTCCATCACAAAATGGCGTCCAAAAGAGGTCAGGTAGGGTCTGGAACAGCAAGCACGCAAACCCAGGTCAGGAACCCGCCCTGTTCCATCACAAAATGGCGTCCAAAAGAGGTCAGATACAAATCGGGGTTGGAGATTCAAGAAAAAAAACAAGAAAACAAAGAAAGGGACGGGCAATCCATGAGCAACTCTGGAGGGATAGTTACTTGGGTGTTGGTGACATTTTTGTAAGGTAGATGGTCTAGATTTTTAAAAAATGGGAGAATGACTGTTGATCAACATCAGAACTTGACAGAAAATGACCTGAATCAGTGACTGCAATAGCCCCATGGGTGGTACTAAATTTGCCATGTTAATTATACAGAATCTGCCATGTTATTTCTACTTTATCTGCCATGTTATTTCTATTGAATCTGCCATCGCGTAGATTTCCGTTTAGTCAACACATTTTATTCCACGCATACCGTATTGTACGCATACTATGAAAAAACTAGTTGAAACAATCACATGCAAAAAACACAAGGTAATAATTGCTTATGAACTACCATGCTAACCGGTACAGTTAGTAATGCAAAAAACCCAAAAGCCAAAAAACAGAATGATTACTTTCACTAACCGTGTCTGATCAACTATATTTGCCATGTTTTTAGGCATCATAGACACATTCAAAACACCCGAATCATGCTACCAACCACAAACACATAACAATACTCAAACATAAAAGTAGCTGCTGTCACACCTAAGTAGGTTCACATCCACACATATATTACAAATATTCAATGTCACTCACATGCCACCACTATATACTAGGCTACGGGGGGATGCAGTCATAACATAGTGCACGGACATAGTTTTAAAAAGAACAAGTTGATACCTTACATTCCTCAGCCACAGAATGTAAGGTAGGCATGCGGTATGGAGAACCACGTGATCACTTGTACTTCTTGTTGGCTTTTTTGACATCTTCCTCTATGAACTCTCGTGCGTTGGCCTGCATGTTGAAATCTTCATTCATCAACCAATTCCATGTGTATATTTTGCAGAGCTCAACGACCATTGCAGCTGTGAGGACAGGGACCCGTCGGCCTTCCCACTTTGCAAGGTATTCCAACATGTGAAAGCCACAATCATGCCTATGAAAGAAAAGAATCAGGTCAACTCAAGAGAACAGAAAAAATCATAAACTTCAATGCAGAGATGACAAAAAGGTTTAGGGATTGGTGTGGAGGACACATGAAAAAATATAGTAATTACCGGTTTCCTTGCTTCGTAGTCGCGACATACTCGATTGGAAAAGACCGATCTGGACCCTTGAAGTTTCGTAGTGACGGTTCCATGTCTCTTTGAGGTTGTTGGTGAAGAATTCAGCATGTGTTGTAAGGTCTGCATCAGCTTCCGAACGCATTGAATCAAGCACCTCAAAATGTTGGTTCTTCAGGTCAAGGCAAATCGCGCAGTGGTGACCACACGTGTCATGTGGTTCCTATGGTGCAAGATCTTGGAACATGGGGAACAGTACCTACAAGTAAAATAAAGAGAAAAAAGCAGAGTTGAAATCAAAAACAACAAAATGATGTAGTAGGAACAATGATTTGAAAAGATATTGCCGGATGCAGTAAGGGGTACATGAATGAAAAAGCAGTGAGTGTCCATAAATGCGTCCGCAAAGAATGTTTATTTGCCATGTGTAATTAAAATAAGTTTCCATCCATGTATGAACAAGTTGCCAACTATTTTAATTGAAATTGCCACATAAGTTGCATTAAAAAAGCAATCAAACTTATTTTACATGGCAGCTGTTGCCACATGAAACATCTGTCACAGAAATAGTATGTAGCCCACATGTGAAGCATAGCTACTGAAAAAACATAGCATGGGACAAAAAATATGTGCAAACAAGGAGGAAACACTCACACATTTCTTCAGTGTGATCTTGAATTCACCATGCGCAGCAAAATGCTTCCTCGGGATTTTATGGTGGAAGTCACCATCCCATATTTTGCAGGTCACACTGTACTGCATGATCGTCTTGTCGGGAGAAATATCCATATGCCTGTTGATGAAGTCAATCCCACACGCAACTACATTCTTCGACATTTTACCAAGTGGCCTCATAGACTCGTCAAGATCACCCAAGTCGACATACGTCGCATCACATTGTATGATTTTGGTTCTGTCCAAACATGAGCTATATGAAAATGATATAACATGAAAGAATCATGTCTACTAAAATAAATTAAAAATAAAACGTAAACAAAGAATGGCTGGAATAGCAAAAGGAAAAAATAAGAGAAAAGTAAGTGAGGGGTTGTGTGGTGTGGACGTTACGCTTTCAGCTCCTTCATGTGCTTCCCTTGGACCTCGCTTTTCCAAAATGCTTGACAATATCATACAGGTGGTTCTGCTCCTTTGTGGCCTTGACTTCAGGCTCATAGTCATCCGCCGGTGGTGCGTGAACTACCCTATGCTGCCTCACAGATCCAGGGGTGGCACTTCTAACGGTATCATTGGATACCGATGCAACAGGCACGTTAGAACTTGATTGCCCCTGACCCCATGAGGACCTCCTCTTCAATGCTTCCTCCTGAATCCTATGGTAAGCTTCATCAAGTGATGGCAAAATCTCCTCAGGGGTGGCTGCAAGGATCAAACATCGGGTTATGATACTTGGAAACAACAACAAGTTTATTGTGAAAAAAGAATGCAAAATATGAAAATGTAGGTACAAAAAAGTGAGTTGCCATGTGGAGACAACTCCAGTTGCCATGTGTATTGCAATGTAGTTGCCATGTGGCAACAACTGTAGTTGCCAAGTAGATTGAACTGATGTTGCCATGTTGCAACAAATCCAGTTGCCATGTGCTTGGAGAATGGAATTGCAACATGGCAACAAATGTAGGTGCCATGTTGCGGCAACTCCAGTTGCCATGTGCATCTAATGAGATTTGCCATCACCAGTAAGAAACCAAAAAAGCTTGTGACAAACGTCAGACTAAAAAAATGTAGAAACAAATGATAAACAAAAAAAATGTACCTTGCACTATCAGCTCTGCAAACTTCACAGCCTTCCTGCCATCAGCCATTGGCTGCGCCATCATTGGGGCCATGCCTACCGGAAAGCAAAGGCAACAGGCACAGCATCTTGCACCACTGGTTCATCTTGAGTGCGATCGATGCCAAGGCTATAGCTCAGTGGGGTGAAGGCCATTTGGTGCCTCTCCACCCTACCAGGAGGATCGCAAACAAATTGCTTAGCAAAATCCAGGGTTGATAGATCAACAAACATTTCTGTCTCGTCTACTGCATTATCATCAGGCTTGTTTGTAGGGCGGGGCGTGCTCTCAGCGGTCTCAATCGCAACTTTCTTGCCAATCTTCTTGTTTGGGCTGTACGGGACACCAATGTTGGGGTTCTCCACGCCACTGAAAGGCACACTCTGCTCCGGACATTCACCTCTGTCAGTCATGCCCGGCTGCCACCTGCGTCAGTTGAACTCTGGACTTCTGTTTTCTCCATAACATTGCTTTTGGTAGGAGGTGGGAACAGTGTGGAAGCACGCACATAACCAGAGTCATCTCTGCTCCTCCTAGCTACATCTGGTGCATTGGGTATGGCTGCAGGATGCTTGCGGGGGCTATGACGCCTAGGTGGAAGACCAGCTCCCGCGACGGTCGCCGTAGCAACCTTTGGACTACCAAAAGCTGGAGCTGTTGTGCCATGAGTCTCGCATGTGGATGGCATCTCATTCTGAATTGTGGCTGCAGCCCCTTCTTTTGTGGGTGCAGAAGTACCAGCAGCCACACGCTTGGAATCCGTATCAGATGAGCAGGAATCTTCCTTACTTAGGTTGATTTGGGGAGCGTCCACTTCAACACTTGCTGATCGGGTGGCATTGGTCGCAGCAGTATCCCTCATTGCCAGCAAAGTGGGCAATATCTCAGTAGTCCTGGCAGATATTGACTCATCACTCCCAGATGTACGGATGCCTATTGTTGTAGCCTGCACATCTGCAACCGGCGGAGATGGTCGGCCTCTTGCATCAGAGCTAGTGGGAACAGTTGACGGTGCAACAACATTTTTGTCGACTAGAGCCTCATGATCATCTGAGTTGCCACTTGTCGACCACTTGGATGAATGCGTTTGAGTGGGTCTCTAGGGTTCTATTTGGTCATGCGTGTAGTAGTCTTCTTCACCCTGCAAGAAAGCACATGGAAGAGTAAAAAATTGAACAAAAATAGTTGCCATGGTAGTCATCTTAAAAAATGGAAAAAATGTGTGATGTGCTAGAGCTGCCATTTGAGAACAAGGTATGGATGAGCACACATGACAAATGTAGGTGGTGGAAGCCATTGGAAAGCTGCTAGTTGTCATATGAGTGGAATAGGAATTTCCATGTGGCATAGTTAGCAGTTTCCATGCAAAACAAGTAGGAGTTGCCATGCAGCAAAAAGTAAGATCCTGAGAAAACAGGAGTTGCCATGTGGAACTAATGTAGTAGCCCATGTGGCAAGCTGGACAGCTACATTGAAAAGTAGACGGTAGTTGCCGAATAAATGTATCAACTAAAATAGTTCTGTAAGATCTAGAATGCATAAAGCAAAAAAATAGCACTATGACAATGAATAAACAGGGAGAACCTACTTCTTGATTGACTTCCTCAAGTCTTTCAACACAACAGGATCCCCGGTGTTGGACGTTGACGCACGAGGAGACGACCTAGTGGAAGTGGTGTCACCAGCAGCGGGAGCACCCTTATTCAATCGGGCAGAAGCACGGGTTGGCATTGGTGCTTGTTTCTTCTTACCTGCTCGTCCACCAGCTGTAGCCTCACTGCACGTAGAAAAAATGGCAAAAAAGGGTACCAAGCGTGAGACGCAAAAATCATGCCGTGCTTAGAAAACAATGAAAAAAGAGTCGGTCTGTTAAAAAGGAGGGACCAACAAAACACAAAAAAAGATGTCAAACCTCCTCCTAGAAGCTACGGGATCAGTCCTAGACCTCTTGCCAACAGAGCCCTGCCCAACATCATCTGGAGCCCTGCCCCTCTTTGAAGGCGACACCCCCGTGTCTTTTGCAACTGAATGTTCAATGACTTTCTCTGGTGGGGGGGGACATTTGGTGCAGCCTTGTCCTTCTTACCACCTACACGAACTTCAACATGTTCATTGTCGTCGGTTTCATGTTGCACATTCTCCATGTCATTGTCGTTGTCCTTGTCGAGACCGGCATCTCCATCCAATTCATCTTGCGTGTCGGGGAGCTCCTAGGAGCTGTTGTACTCGTACCGGCCACGGCAACCAGTTGGCCGATGAGTCCGTTCTGTAACAAATGGTGTGAACTGCCTCGCAACCACGTCACTGTCAAATCCATTAAGTGCAGTCCACCCCTCAACCAACTTTCTGAGCAAGTTGGTCATGCCAGAAGCAAACTGCCCAACTAGATGCTCAACAGGTGCCCTCGCCTGAGCACAAAACAAAAAGTAGCAGTAAACCAAACATATTAGAGTCACGTGCATAGGAACAAATAAACCAAAACAACCATAGAGATATATCAAAAAATGAACGAGAAAAACAATTTCAAAAAACAAAACAAACATCCTTGATTACCTCAGCAGGAAAAGATGGGGCTGAATGCACATGCATCCATTACCAAAGTTTTGGGGCCCGCCAAACACGTTGTAGTCTATAGCATGCTTGGCCACCAGCTGAAAAACAGCAAAAACAACTAAGATGTAAGAGAGAAAATAAGGGAGAAGTGACTAACATAAGAAGTTTCGACACAGATGGCGGAGTTGCCGTGTGGGGTCAGACATGGGTGCCATGCGCATACATCCATGGCTAACAAGGTATTTATCTCTTATTAGCCACAGATGCTTGCCGTATGGGAATGTTTTCATATGTTATGCATCATCGAAATTGAAGAATTCCGTGCAAGAAAGGAGGCAGAACTAACCTGCAGCTTCCCATATTTCATATCAGTTATCTTGTCTGCGGCAAGCACAGCCTTGACAGCATCGTACGTCCACGCAGAGACAACAAACTTATGTGGAGGCGGCGGGCCTCCTATCCTAGTAAAGTCGACGGTGGACAGATCAAGATGATCAACGTACATGAGCTGGTATACACAATTGAAAAAGAAAAAAATATGTGAGTTGCCATCATGCTATGTTGAAAAAGAAGCTAATGTCGAGTCCTTCAATCATCAAGTTGAAGGGGAAAATGGAGGGAAAAGATTTGCCATCTATCTCTATTAGTTGCCATCATGCTGTGCTGGCAGTTGCCATCTTGTTATGCTGGTAGTTGCCACAAGCTCAACATCATGGTTGCCATGCAGATTGTATAAACAGAGAGTGGATATATGAAATGAACACTTTTTTGTATTGTTTAAAAATGCTATTGCCTTGTAGGCAGCACCCACAGATGCCATGGATCAAACAGAAGTCACTTTCATATGTGAAAAATTCACATAAACAATGAAAAACAAAGGGTTGCCATACATGATCTTGTAAAGTTCACACTTATCAACAGCTGCCGTGTTGATTTGGGGAAGCATTCAACCATGGTAAGTGTATTTGCCAAAGAGTATGAAAATAGTACCATCAAGTGCAAGCGACAGCCCTTCTGGTACATCTTGTTTGAGAATGCATCATGTAGGAAGTCCGCAATGAATTTACACCAATTTATGTTCTTCACGTCTTTCAGCTTTGCCTGCACAATACAATTTCAGGACAAAAAGTTGCCGCATCAGCATTCAAATGAAAAAGAATCAAAAAATTGGCAGTGACTGGCGTCGAGATGACATCAAAATCAAAAGATTAAAAGAAAGAAAGAAGTAGAGAGAGAGCATTCACCAGGATGGGGAAGCACTTGTTGCTTGGGCGAAGAGATGTGGTAGGCGCAAAACAACTAAGATTAGGTACATGAGGAGCTTCATCTTAAAAACCTCGCCATGGGTTTTCATGCCCTCCAGCGAAGTTGCCAGCACAGTCGTATTCGGCATGGATGCCATCCCAGGAAACAAATGGGCGAACAAGGCTTCCTCGATCTTATTGTTCACCTCATATAGGACTTTGATTTCTCCACGGGGCACACCCCAAGTGCAGAACGCGAATTCCTCATCCAAAGGCAGTCTTCCACGTCCCGGAATCACGAATTCCCTGGAGGCAGGATCATAAATCTCACCAAGCCAGTCGCATACAGGGTTCACTAGGTTCTTGCACCGAATATCCATCAGAGCATGCGTCCCCATCTCATCAGCAGCTCCCTTCTGCTCATCAGTAAATCCCTCGGTCAATATAGTTAGGTGTTCTTGCGAAGCCCTATTGCGATAATGTTTCTTCTTCTGCATAAAAGAAAAAAGGTCATTTGTTGCCATGTTTCAATATCGTGAAAATTTACTTTCTAACGGAAGATTGCAAACTCAATGTGACATTGAAAACATATGCAGGTGGAAAGTGACCTCATCGCCATCTTTTTTCTGACCAGTTGCGCGATTCTGTTGCGGTAACTCCATTGTCATCGTCTTGATGGTCGCCGCGAGCCATTGTGCTAAGGTAAGAACAAAACACACATTAGGGTGAAATGAAACATAGCTGAGAGATATAGAAAGAAATGCATAAAGTAAATATTCACTTGATATCTATGATGAATGAAAAATGAAAACTCTAATGGTTGCCCCAAAGGTTAAGCATCTGAAGAGGGAAGTAATTGCCATGTGCTGAACATGCACAAAAAGGCAGAAAAATAAATCAAAATGGAAAAGTAGTTACGGAAGCATGTCAACATGATGTGTATGAGCTTCTGAAGGAAGCAGTTGCCAGCTAGCAGAATCTACATGCCATATTGGCTCAATTGTAAGTGGCAAATGAGGCAGATCATAGGAACACTCACCCCCACCTCCCCACCACCCCCCTATGATTGTCAACATGAAATGTGGCAACTAACACATTGGCTTCGTAAAAATGTACAGATCACATCTACTAGGTTCAAGTTGCCATGTCACCACAAGGCACTCCAAATATGGTAGACATATAATGTGGCAACTCACACCCTGGCCTCATATAAAAATGAGTTTCCATGTACGCACAAGCAATGTACTAGGTTCCAGTTGCCATGTTAATGCAAGATACTTCAAAAAGGGCAGACAACTTCCACTACACAACTCACACCCTGGCCTCATATAAAAATGAGTTGCCATGTATGCACAAGCAATGTACTAGGTTCCAGTTGCCATGTTAATGCAAGATACTTCAAAAAGGGCAGACAATTTCCACTACACAACATGTAGTGGGGCAATTCACACCCTGGCTTCATATAAAAAATGAGTTGTCATGTAATATAGTCAAATATGTTAAGATATCACAAGTCAGCATGGCAAAACGCAAACTGAGTCTATAGTACAGTGAATGTGCCATTGTCCTACCTATGGCATGGCAACAACCATAGTGTGTTCGCAAAATTAGTTTCCACACGGAAAGCATAATTGTGGCAACTGACACGGTTGATCAGGAAATCAGTTGCCATAAGTGAAGATAGTGGTTGAAAATGCCATGGCTGCCATTATCCTACACTTTGAAAATGCACCTAACTAGATCTAGGGTTCATTCGCAACTATCATACCTTGAAATTTAACAACAAAAACTCCCTAAACTGATGGCCATAGCATTTCGAGGCAAAACATAACTAACATCTAAAAAAATCGCCTGCTCAATCACAAGGCAAAACCCGGATGTGGTTGCGGACAGACCGAGCCACACCGGCATAACTGCCACCGCGGCGGCGACGAAACTGCGCAATGCCACCCTAAAACGGCAAGCATGGGACTCCACCACCGACGGGGATGCCAGAGCACCGCGAACCCACCGGAATCTCGAGGAAACTCGAGTGGAAATTGACCATAGAGAGAGGGGGCAGAAGTCGGGGGCAGGAAATGTGAGTGTGGGATGGAGCATTACCTTCAATCTGCGGCTCTCCGGTGACGATGCTCCGGTCCGGCGAGCCCCACCAACGGCCGCGAATGCGGTCGACTCTTCCGCCGCCGCCATCGCCTTCTCCTCTCGGTTTCTCCTCAATCGAATGCAACTGGTCTGGATGGTGGGTTTGGGGAGTAATGAAAGGGGAGGGTAGTAAATGAACCGTGAGGTGGGGGGCGAAGTGGCGAGACATGGGAGACGGCCACCGCAATCGGGCTTGGCGTGCGGGCGCGACGGCAGTTCCATGACATGCCCCGGCTGGCAACCATTGACCTCAGAGAGAAAACAGGCATGCAGACGAACTCCCTTACACACCGCACACACGACTTGTCCTACATGGCACACAAAATCAGCCTTTTTGTGCCAAGATTCGTGCAAAAGGCACTGGACGACGATCGAGGCGTGTGGGCGAGTTGGGTAATGCCCACACGTGCGTGCGTTAGTGTTTTCGATTCAAAAATTGTGAGTGAGCTTTCTTATAATTGCTTATGTCTACAAAATATATGTTATGATATTCAAAATGTTCATAAGAATTGGGTGAACACTCAGGCTATCTATCTAATGAAGCAATTGCGGGAAAATATAGATGTATAGTGCAGTACTATTTGCATCTAATTCATGTCCTCAATTGAGTGGAACAACCAGGCTATCTATCCAGGACAATATGATGGACAAAATAAGTATATGGATAATCTGTATCTAACTCCTTCGTTGAACTCGGAATTTGGGAAAACAAATTAGATTACCTGTGATATCTTGCTGAATTGTAGTTGCAGGGAAATTAGATGGAGTGATTTCCCTTATGGTGAGTCGGAGGTGACAAGGGAGTGGAGTTTGGGGGGGGGGGCGTTCCGGCTGGCCCCTGGTTGTGCGATGCCCGATCTGCGCGGGATGCCGGCGAGTGGCTGGTGCTAGGCCTAGTGTGTTGCTTCCTGCTGCGGCCATGAGAAATAGCTTCCTGCTACATGCTCGTGCCAGCTACATGGATCAATCCTATTCTTAGTGGGTTGTGCTTTGGTGCATAGGTAAAATTAAAAGTGCTAAGGACCTGGGTGCACATGGCCCTGTTTGGCCCCAACAAAGCTCTGCCTCTGGTTAGCAAACAATAAATAGGTTTGGTTGGATGGTGTACTGAAGATTACAAGTATTGTAGATAATACACTTTGTTCATTTCAAGTATCAGTTAATTGATTACTTCTACTTCACATTGCTCTAAGACCGGCGAAGCAGTTTTATGTGTTCTGTAGGGGTGGTATGCATCTCTTATTTTATTTCTCATAAATAAAGGCTAAGACTATGAGTATCTGCATGTCATATCAAATCATTATGCCTTCCAACATTAAGCAAAGTGTATGAGGGCTAGACTTTGAATATTTCCTATATATTTGATGCTAGAGTTGTAGCGACTTCCCAGATTTCTCAATATCATGTCCGATAGTGTTTATAGTCTTTCTTTCATAGATTTTTAATCACACTTTAAAAGTGTTGTTAACCAAATTTATGCGAGCTTAATGGAGCATTTGAGTTACACCAAAATGTCCAATACTAGTCGATTCTGTACATTGATAATAGTCAACATATTGCCGGTTAAATCTGTTTTCACCAAAATGGTAGAATTATGTGTTCCACTGTGCACATCATAATATTTAGATTTCTATATGCCTTTAACTTCATTGACTTTGTCAAAACAATATTCTGCACTAGAACCAATACAAGATATCTCTGAGTCAACTTATGTAATAAAGTAATCTCATGCAGATTGTTAATATGAGTGAGAAACTTTATCTCAAGTTATTATATGATCTTAGTTACTGCAGTTTTCAGTATGTTGCTCTTGCCGGTCGACTTTAGCTTAGCCTCCATTTCTGAATGTTTTGAATTGATTTCTCTTCCTGTGTTTGTCGCTCTTCCTATTTCCATTCCCAATGCCATAGTAATACATAATTGTTTCTGATGAATATAAGACATTCAGTGTGCTAAAGGACATTGGCGAAATCAAGTATAATTTTAAGAGGAGCATTTATGAGATCGAGCAGCTACATGATTTCTCAATGCAAAGCTCCTAGCTGTGTTTGTGCACTTATTCTTCCAATATATTTTGAGGTATGCCTAACTACAGTTTTGTCACATGGATTCCTCCTTATTTTATTATCAACTCACATGAACTCAAAGTGGTCGGACCCTTCCCCGGACCCTGCGAAAGCAGGAGCTACATCCACCGGGCTTCCTTTTTTTGTTAATGTTACTGACTTGAATTGTTTCTGAATGTATTAGGTATCAATTTGTCCATCTTTTACTAAATACAAATAAAATACAAAAATGTCGCAACAAAATGGGTCTGATTCCACAACTAAACACATTTTTATACCTCATTCGCAACTATATGCTCTAGATTATTATGTTATAGTTTAAAATTCAAATATAAAGATAGTTACAATTGTGATCTGATTCACAACCTATATACAGGAATCTGCACCATTTTAGTCCATTTTAATCTGTATCCATTTTACTAAACAACAAAGTTAGGCGAAATGGGAATACAGAGGAAAAATGAAATAGCCCACCTAAAGATTTCCCCGTAACCATTTTGATTTGTACAAGTGGTAATTTAACCTTCCAGTATGCAGATATTGTGACTTCACTTAGGATAGCAGATCTCAGGCTCCTTAAGCAAGCCCTTGATAGACATGAAGACAACTAAGTTCACATATTTGTGTGCTGAAAAAGATTCGGCCCTCTGCTGTCACTGATTGGGTCCTACTTTTTTGTACAGGGACACTAATTGTTTTGCGTGGACACTGTTTGCTTATTTCTCTTGCAGGGTTACTAAAATGATGTCTCTACCTTGTGTTGGACAAACTTGAACTCTAGGTCTACCGGAGATTAGTGAAGAAAATATGAGTGTAAACTTGATGGTGTCCTTGTCACAATTTTACAGAATGAACCAATCCTTTTAACTTTGCTTTCTTCTGCAGCCATATCATCCAGAGGGAGAAGGAACCATCTAAGGCGCATCAAATCAAGCTAGAGGTCTCTGCAACCATTTTAGTCGAGTAGTAGTTTTGCGAAAGGTGACCGTGACAAACATTTTATCCTGTTACAAGCACATTATTTGGATGAAATGGCCTTTATTGTTGGTGGCTTATTTGTAGGCCTTACAAGTTGGTTGCTTGTCTTCAGGGCATGTCATAACCTCAACCTTTAGGTTACTATAAACAAGTTTGGAATGACAAGAATATCAAATTATAACTTTGTACTATTTTGTTACTATAACTAGAATGGAATGAGTTGTGTACGTTAGCCCGATTCAAATCCTTTTCATCTCCAATGAATGATCTACAACATCAACGTTCATTCAAACTCCCTGTACTGGATAATTTCATAGCGTGTGCTGCTACAGCCAACGCCCAACAACAAGGCAAACAAATAAGGCATTAGAACACTTGTCCTTATGTGATATAAAAATTGCATTTTTATTCTCTAGTACTAGTTGCGTGTTCATGTATGTTACAACTTACGAAAGGTTTATTTTGCTATGAGAGCTCCATTTTGAGTTTCCGGTCTGTTGCAGGTTTCCCAAAGATGCAATACTTGATGGAGATTTGGATGATCTACAAGCTGTTGAAGGTTTGCAAGATCTACTATTAAGTTGGTGGAGTGATAATGTAATGCGCCTTGTTTGTTGAACCTAGAGACATTGGGAAGTTCTGCTCATTTTGGTGGTCGTTTTAGCACATAGGCCACTACATGGCCATTTTGGTTGCGTGAGACATTTAGAAACATATACACGTCTCCCTTTGTGGAACTACTTCATTTTGGTTGTGTGGCATATCTATCTAGAAACATTTATGCTCTCCTATTTTGGCACAATCTACTTATATATGTTCTTATGTTTATGGAATGAAGTTTAAGGTTTCCGATGAGACCTATATGTTACTTTGACGTGCATGTATAAATTGTGTGAGGTGTCCTGATTGCTTAACATAATGAATGGATATTACATCAGGGATGCCTACAATAGTTTGCTAGTGAAATCGAAGTGCTGGCATCATAACTGTCGGGAAAACATGCATGTGCAGGGAGCTAAACTGTCGGCAATTGTAGTTTCATGTGCCTTGACCAATCTGCCGGGAGAAAACAAACTACCGGCAAATATAAGGGCCAGGGCAGAGAAACTGCTGGGAGAAGTTTATCTGTCGGGACAAGGAATCCCCACCAGCCGTTCTCGTGGCGGTTCTATTTGCCGAGAGAAATGCTATCCCGACAGATTGTCTGCCCTTATAAGCATGTTCTCCCGGCAGTTTTTCTGTCCTTATATCAGTGTTGTGTTGTAGTGCTTCTCCCGAAAAGACCCGATCAGTCTCGGAATCCCAGTTACAAGACATTTCGACAATGGTAATACAAGACCAGCAAGACCGCCCGACTGTGCCGACAAATCCCGATAGGAGGTACACATATCTCGATCTCAGGGCACACTGGATGAGACATCCTATGAGTAAAACCAACCCTCAAGTTTCCCCGAGGTGGCCCTGCGGTCTACTCAGTTCGGACCAACACTCAGAGGAGCACTGGCCCGGGGGGTTAAAATAAAGATGACCCTGGGATTGCAGAACCCAAGGGAAAGTTAATGGTTGTTAGGTAAATGTAAAACCAAGATTGGGCCTTGCTGGAGGAGTTTTATTCAAAGTGAACTGTCAAGGGGGTCCCATAACCCCAACCGCGCAAGGAACGCAAAATCAAGGAATATAACACCGGTATGACGGAAACTAAGGCGACAAGAGTGGAACAAAACACCAGGCATAAGGCCGAGCCTTCCACCCTTTACCAAGTATATAGATGCATTAATTAAAACAAGAGATATTGTGATATCCCAACATAACCATGTTCCAACATGGAACGACCTGCAAAGGCACCTACAACTAGCAACGCTATAAGAGGGGCTGAGCAAAAGCGGTAACTTAGCCAAACAACGGTTTGCTAGGAAGGTGTGTTAGAGGCTTGACATGGCAATATGGGAGGCATGATAAACAAGTAGTAGGTAGTGCGACATAGTGATAGAATGAACAACTAGCAAGCAAAGATAGAACTGATATCAAGGGTAATGGTCATCTTGCCTGCAATGTTCTCAAAGTTGTCAAAAGCTTGCTCCTTGTTATCATACTCAACAGGTTCCTCGTTCGCGTATTCGTCTCTCGGCTCTACCCAAAGCAAGAACATAAGCAACAGAACAACAATCAATCATGGTGCAATGCACAAGCAACATGATGCATGACATGGCATGGAATGCAAGATATGATGTGCAATGCATATGCGTGCTCCAGAAGGGAAAGGATGATCAAGGCATCAACTTGGCAACCCAAGTATGCCGCTGGAAATATGGGGTGATTTCGGTCAAAATCGATATAAGGATCACCGGAAACGGTTGCACGGTTTGCAAATGACAAGCAATACAAGAATGATGCAAATCTGTGATTAACAATATCATAGCACTTAGAATGCAACAAGAAACTATGCTACAACACTCCAACATAGCAAAAAAGCACATGGAATCAGAGTAAACATGAAGCTCTACAAATCATGAACACTAAGCTCCTTATAGTTCTCACTAGAACAAGCTCAACATAGCATGGCAAAAATGCAAATGATATCAGCCTCACAGACTTAGAGAAAATACTAAACATGTCAAAACAGCATTAGGAAGCAATGTTTAGAGCTAGAAAACAACATGCTACAGGAACATATCATGGCAAACAAAGATATGGCATGCTGTTACTAAAGACATAGAACAAAACTCCCTTACTGACCTTTACCCAAAGATACCTGGAAAATGATGTGACACCCATGCAAACATGGCAAGTTATATGAACAGTTTCAGACTTAGAAGAAAAATAGAGCATGGCAGGAACAGATTCATGATAGCAACTTTGCAAGCTAAAACCACTCAACACAAAGCATTTCATGCTATAACAAGGTAATCAACATTAAGTAGACATATTCAAGAAGTTAAGCATGGAAAGATCGAGTTCATAGGATGCATGGATCACTAGCAAAACACATGGCAATATTGAATATCATGTTAACAATCTTCCAGGAACAATATTTAGCAAAAGTAGAGCAAGAAACGACATGCTAGAGTGCTCCATAATTACAACCAGAGGCATGAATGGATAGAACAATACCACATCTTCCAAACGCCCTTACTTAACTACCTCAAAATGTGCATGGATCTCATGGTAGTAACAAGCTTACATGGCATCAAAATGTAACAGGAAACAGACTTGGCAAAATCACTGTCTGAAAACAGCAACATTATGGAGCATACTTTGCATGCTTGTGCTAGTCACCACATAGATTACAAAAATACAAGACTTGCACCTCTGTAAATATGGTATTATGGACCTCATAAAACATGTAGACATCATGCTCATAGGATGCACACACAAAATGCAACGAAAATGACAAATCATCAAGTTCTGCTAAATTCCAGCAGACAACATCATATAGCAATTTTGCAACGATGATTTGGGCATCAATATGGACAGTAACATGCATGCAAATGCAACTAACATGAAAAGCATCACGAGACGAACATTTTGATATATCATATGCACAAATCAGAGTCACGGACATGGATATATAGCATGTTGATCATGGCATCATAATGTTAGGATTTCAGGACTTAGTGGAAAAACGAAGTCAACCTTTGTAGATCTAGGGTTGGCACGGACTCCGAGGATCGCCGGAAGAACTCGCCGGAACAGGAGGAGACGGTGGCGGTCAGAGCTTGAGGGTGCTTGCCGGAGTCGCGGGGCACCGGATCCGATGGTCGGCGAGGTGGAGACGACGACGCAGGGGAGGCGCGGCAACCGGTGACGAGGCGGCGGCGGATGAAACACCCTCGATGCGGCTATATCTCCCACGTGTCGAAGCACGACTTAGAGGCATAACCGCATTGAAAGCAATGTCGCAAGTGAGGTAATCTTCACACAACCCATGTAATACATAAGGGAAAGAGATACATAGTTGGCTTACAATCGCCACTTCACACAATTACATGAATAAAGCATTACACCATCCAGATACAATCAAGGCCTGACTACGGAGCCAAAAATAAAAGAAGACTACCCCGAAAGCTACACAGATCCCTGATTGACCCCAACTGGGCTCCACTACTGATCAACTAGAATGAAACAACACAAAGGACAAGATCTTCAACGAGCTCCTCCTTGAGCTTGGTTGCGTGACCTGCACGGTTACATTAGCACCTGCAAACTGGTTTTGGAAGTATCTGTGAGTCACGGGGACTCAGCAATCTCATGCCCTCGTGATCAAGACTATTTAAGCTTATGGGTAAGGTAAAAGGTATGAGGTGGAGCTGCAGCAAGCGACTAGCATATTTGGTGGCTAACATATACACAAATGAGAGCGAGAAGAGAAGGCAAAAGCACGGTCGAAAAACTATGATCAAGAAGTGATCCTAGAACAACCTACGTCAAGCATAACTCCAACACCGTGTATTTTAATTAAGATCACGGTTACACACGCGGTTGATGTATTTTAATTAAGATCAACTTCAGGTTTTCTACAACCGGACATTAACAAATTCCCATCTGCCCATAACCGCGGGCACGGCTTTCGAAAGTTCAAATCCCTGCAGGGGTGTCCCAACTTAGCCCATCACAAGCTCTCACGGTCAATGAAGGATATTCCTTCTAGCGAGAAGACCTGATCAGGCTCGGAATCCCGATTACAAGACATTTCGACAATGGTAAAACAAGACCAGCAAAGCCACCCAGATGTGCCGACAAATCCCGATAGGAGCTGCACATATCTCGTTCTCAGGGCACACCGGACGAGCAAGACGTCGGGTGGGCCAGCCCAGAGTTGCCCCTGGTAGTTCCGGACATCGCTCAGTTGGACCAACACTTAGAGAAGCACTGGCCCGGGGGGGGGGGGTTAAAATAAAGATGACCCTTGAGTCTGCAGAACCCAAGGGAAAGAAAAGGCTAGGTGGCGAATGGTAAAACCAATGTTGGGCCTTGCTGGAGGAGTTTTATTCAAGGCGAACTGTCAAGGGGTTCCCATTATAACCCAACCGCGTAAGGACCGCAAAATCTGGGAACATAACACCGATATGACGGAAACTAGGGCGACAAGAGTGGAACAAAACACCAGGCATAAGGCCGAGCCTTCCACCCTTTACCAAGTATATAGATGCATTAATTAAATAATAGGTATTGTGATATCCCAACAAGTAAACATGTTCCAACAAGGAACAACATCTCCATGTTCTAACAAGGAACAAACTTCAATCTTCACTTGCAACTAACAACGCTATAAGAGGGGCTAAGCAAAGCGGTAACATAGCCAAACAACGGTTTGCTAGGACAAGGTGGGTTAGAGGCTTGGTTCAATAATATGGGAGGCGTGATAAGCAAGTGGTACGTATCGCAGCATAGGCATAGCAAAAGAGCGAGCAACTAGCAAGCAAAGATAGAAGTGATTTCGAGGGTATGGTCATCTTGCCTGAAATCCCGCAAGGAAGAAGAACGAGTCCATGAAGAAGACAAATGGACGTAGACGAACGGGTCCTCACAAACGCGACAATACGGAACCAACCCGAAGAAGCAACACCGGAAAGAAGCACACAACATAGTAAACAACCAACACATGAACATGGTATGATATGCGGGATGCGGTATGTGATGCATATGCAAGATTTGATAAGGAATGATTGAAACTGGCCTCAGCTTGGAAATCCAAGAGTGCCACTGGAAAGGGGAGGTGATTTCAGTCGAAATCGATATAAAGATCACCGGAATCGGATGCACAATTTGGAAATGGCAAGCAAAACAAATATGGCACCGGTCTGCGATAAACAGCAAGTAGCCATCTAAAGGCATCAAGATAAATATGCTACAACACTCAAACATGGCAACAAAATACATGGCAGGGATCCACTCATGAAGCTTGACAAAAGATGAACACTGAGCTGCGGCTAATTCACTCAATAGCAAGCTCAAACAAGGATCGCAAAAGGGCAAACGATAACAAGTCTGGAATTTATCATCAGGAAGCACACTTTAGAGCATGAAAACTACATGCTACAGGAACTTAACATGGAAAAGCAAGGCATGGAATGAAGCTACTCAGAGCACTTAACAAAAATCCCTTAGTGACCTTGAGCCAAAAGGGATCACAAAATACAATTGCAAGCATGTGAACATGGCAAAAACATAAACAGATCTCAGACTTAGTGAAAAACTGGAGCATGCAAATCAGTTAACGAGTAGGCATGTTTACGAGCTCGATGCACTCACTACAGAGCATGGCATGACAAACTAAACATACACCCATCAAGAATACATGGCATAGAAGCTAGACATGGCAAGAACGACAACATAGCATGCATGGATCAATAGCAACGTCCTCGGCAAAATCTCTAACATGTCAACAATCTGCCAAGATTCACGACATAGCAAAAGTAGAGCTCGATTATCTCAAGCTAGGGTTCTCCATAAATGCAAACAAATACATGAGCACCATAATATTAACAAATCATCCTTACTGATCATCCTCAAAAGATCCACGGATCACTAGGAAGCAACATGAACATATGGCATAACGACAAAATCAGGACAAGGACTTAGTGAAATTCTAAGTCCCTGAAATCAGCATTACCGATTACGCTACTTTGCAATCTTGTGCTAGTCACCACACATATCACAAAAATACATGGTAAGCACCTCTGTAAAGATGGCATGACATATAACAAAACACATGTAGAGCTCAGGATCATAGCAGGCACACATTAATCATGGCAAAAATGACAAATAGCTATTTGATGAAACAGATCTGACAAATTCACCACATAGCCCTCTTCCAACAGCATTTCGGGCATCAAGATGAGCTCAAATGAAAATGATGCAATGAGATGCAATGATGTACTCGTCGAGACGAACATTCTGATATGCTACACGCATGAATTGGAGCTACGGATGCAGAGTTACGACATGATGACGATGGGCACATGAATCCGGAAACTTCGAGGACTTAGTGAAATTTTTACCTCCGTGAAAGTCAACGCGGGACGGAGGGATCCGGGACGGAGCGGATCGGGACACGGGGAGGCCCTTTAGTTGAAGGGATGGGTGGATCTGATCCCGCTCGAGTGGATCCGACCGGAGTTGTCTCCGGTGAGCTCCGCGAGCTCCAGCGACGATGGGGACGCCGGGGAGGCGGCGCGGGCGGACGAAGGTGACCGGGGCGACGAAGGGCGAGGGCGGCCGGCGAGCCCTGGCGCGGGAGGTGGCTGGAGGTCGTCGGTGGCGCGGCTCGGGGCAAGGTGGCCTGGCGGCGCTCGGGAGACAAGGCGGCGCGCCATGGCTGCGAGCGGCGGGAAACAGGCTCCGCGACGGAGCGCTGCGTGGCGGCGGGGAGCACTGGCGAAGTCCGGCGATGCTCCGGTGCAGTGGAGCCGGCAGGCGGGCGGCGGAGATCGGCGGCGATCGACGCTGGGCGAAGGCAGTGGCAGGCGGACGACTCGGCCCAGATCCGGCCCGGGGCGGGCCTCCCTCGGGCCCCGGCGGGTGGAGGGAGGCGCGCGATAAGTGGCTCTATCCGGTTGGGCGAGGGCGGCGGCCGGCTGACGTGGCGGCTCGCCATTGGCCGGAGTGAGGTGGCGGTGGCGAGCGGACATGTCCGGCGCGGGAAGAAACGTCCGGCGGCACGGAGGGAGTTGGATCTAGGGTTTGTCTGCGCGAGAATTTCGGAGGGAGACACCTATTTATAAGTAGAGGGAGCTAGGAGAGTCCAAATGAGGTGTGGTTTTCGGCCACACGATCGTGATCGAACAACCGAGAGGATGGAGGGGGTTTAGGTGGGTTTTTGGGCCAATTTGGAGGGGTGTTGGGCTGCAACACACACGAGGCCTTTTCGGTCCCTCGGTTAACCGTTGGAGTATCAAACGAAGTCCAAATGGCACGATACTTGACAGGCGGTCTATCGGTAGTAAACCAAGGCCGCATGACAAGTCTCAGTCCAATCCGAGAACGTTTAACACCCGCACACGAAAAGAGGTAGAAACGGACGCCGGGTGACATAGGAGCGCCGGATTGCAAAACGGACAACGGGAAAAATGCTCGGATGCATGAGACGAACATGTATGCAAATGGAATGCACATGATGACATGATATGCAAAGCATGACACACAAGAAATGACAAGGAAACAATAGCGAATAATTGGAAGACACCTGGCACATCGGTCTCGGGGCGTTACAACACTCCACCACTACGAGAGTATCTCATCCCGAGATCTAGAATGGCACCGAAGGGAAAAGGAAGAGGAAGAGGAAGAGAGGAGGTAAAACTAAGTTGCTTCTTTGGCAAACGAGTGAGACCAAAGAACCTTGTAAAAGGTTAAGCCATTTCAAGAAAATAATACAACGGAGATGACAAAGCTGAAAACACTCCGTTAGAAAAGAGGGACAAGGGAGAACAACTTCAAACGGCACTCCGGTTGAAAAGAGATGAAAGACTTGATAGGATGAAAAGAACTTGAGCAAAAATGGCACCACACTCCGGTTAAATGGATAAGCATGAAAAGAATCCTGACAAGAACGAGAAGAAGTTTTGAAGAGAGCAGCAACACAATGACTCTGGAACAAAAGTAAGAATGAAATGAACGAAAGGAAAACAAGATCTTGAGAGAGCACACTTACAACAAATGCTAGAACGGAGTTGTTGGAAAACTAACAAGAAAGAACAAGGTTGTAGTGGGCTTATGGAGAACATCTCAAATTATGAGGTGAAAATTCTGCCACTAACGAAAACAATGGATTTGGATTGATATGAACAAAGAGACGAGAAGGTATATCACCGGGAGGATAAAGAAGAACTTGGGTCCTTTATAAGCACCATAGATAGCAACAATCCTTAGGGAAAGCTTTAGGTGAAATATAACCCAAGGTAAATCCAATGACGAGATTGATGGATTTAAAATACCTCATCCCTGACAACTTGCGAATCATGAAACACGAAAGAAATTTTCAAAATGACATAACACCACCTGAAAAGATAAGGTAGAAGGAATTGCACTCCGGATTGCACGAAGATGAATGCTTGAGCTCCTCTGAAAAGAATCCGGGTAAGAACATTGAAAGGAAAGAAAGAAGAGACTTCACATCAATAAAAGGATACTTGATTAAGAAATCTGAGTCCTTGAAGAAACAAGGGTGGGCGGGTGGGGAAACAAAGGCAACTTGAAGACGGATGAAGCAAACACCGTTGAGAAGAACTGATAATTGATCTTGCGAATGTTGAAGGGATCGGATCCACTTGAAGAGAAACACACCGGTTGAAAAGGATTGTCATGACAATCTCGATAATCAAGAAGGATTAGTATTCACATAGGAATATGATAACACCATTTGGAAAAGGTATGGAATCAACACTTGACTTCGAAGCAACTCGAATACCACAACTCAAAAACAAAACAAAGGATTGGCTTGCAAAATAGCCAGAGCAAACATATGATAGAGATTTCGTCCGAAGTTTTCGTGGTAGGGCCTACATGGGCTCGATCGTACAGCACCATCATGTACAAGGCAGTGCACATGACATACGAAGCGTCCCCGAGTCGGCATCGCCAAGGACTCTTTAAGACACAACGAGAGCACTGTAAAACCGACCATGGATAGGTGGACCACTAGACGTCAAACCCCAATTTCATATCATACATCTGTCAGAAAGATATCCTAAGAGCTACTTGAATTCCCACTTATCAAACTCCCGATATTTTTCCGGTTATGCAATCAGGTGTTGGGGATACAGGGGAAGCATAATATCTCACCCAAACTAGCAAATCCTACATCCAGCTGTATCCATCCTTCAACACATAACCAAGAAACCTTCGGAAATCATCTACCTCAACCTTCAAAAAGCATCCGTTATACTAGTTATGGCGATACTCCCGAACTCCGGCCCTAGTACTGGGTGGCGTCGAGGTTATCTCACCAACAACTGCATAAAAAAGATTTTCGATGTCGGCGAAACTAAACTCAGGTATTCCAGAACTGCAACGATAAAATTGTGACGACAACACCTCGGAGCTCAACTCCCCGGGACACTGCCACAACCCCTAAATGTCAGGAGGCACCAAGAACAATGTTCTCGTCACAAAACCATCGGAACGATTCCAAGATACCCGCGTGATCCTAATTTTTTTTTAGTGAAATTTGAGAAGAGAAGAGTCAAAACTCTACATCAGGATGCCTTACTAGAGCGACGAAGGGACTGAGGAGTAAAAAGAAGTCCTAACTCTCCAATATATATAATTCCTAAATGACTCAAAACATTTTTCTAGACTCAATAATGCCAGCGATTCGATCAAGCAGGGGGCTCCTAAGGGCGGGGAAGGCTCTGATACCAACTTGAAACACCCTCATGCGGCTATATCTCCCACGTGTCGAAGCACGACTTAGAGGCATAACCGCATTGAATGCAATGTCGCAAGTGAGGTAATCTTCACACAACCCATGTAATACATAAGGGAAAGAGATACATAGTTGGCTTACAATCGCCACTTCACACAATTACATGAATAAAGCATTACATCATCCAAATACAATCAAGGTCCGACTACGGAACCAAAAATAAAAGAAGACTACCCCAAAAGCTACACAGATCCCCGATCGACCCCAACTGGGCTCCACTGCTGATCAACTAGAACGAAACAACACAAAGGACAAGATCTTCAACGAGCTCCTCCTTGAGCTTGGTTGCGTGACCTGCACGGTTACATTAGCACCTGCAAACTGGTTTTGGAAGTATCTGTGAGTCACGGGGACTTAGCAATCTCACACCCTCGCGATCAAGACTATTTGATCTTATGGGTAAGGTAAAAGGTATGAGGTGGAGCCGCAGCAAGCGACTAGCATATTTGGTGGCTAACATATACACAAATGAGAGCGAGAAGAGAAGGCAAAAGCACGGCCGAACAACTATGATCAAGAAGTGATCCTAGAACAACCTACGTCAAGCATAACTCCAACACCGTGTTCACTTCCCGGACTCCGCCGGAAAAAGATCATCACGGTTACACACGCGGTTGATGTATTTTAATTAAGATCAACTTCAGGTTTTCTACAATCGGACATTAACAAATTCCCATCTACCCATAACCGCGGGCACGACTTTCGAAAGTTCAAATCCCTGCAAGGGTGTCCCAACTTAGCCCATCACAAGCTCTCACGGTCAACGAAGGATATTCCTTCTAGCGGGAAGACCCGATCAGGCTCGGAATCCCGGTTACAAGACATTTAGACAATGGTAAAACAAGACCAGCAAAGCCACCCAGATGTGCCGACAAATCCTGATAGGAGCTGCACATATCTCGTTCTCAGGGCACACCGGATGAGCAAGACGTCGGGTGGGCCAGCCCAGAGTTGCCCCTGGTAGCTCCGGACATCGCTCAGTTGGACCAACACTTAGAGAAGCACTGACCCGGGGGGGGGGGTTAAAATAAAGATGACCCTTGAGTCTGCAGAACCCAAGGGAAAGAAAAGGCTAGGTGGTGAATGGTAAAACCAATGTTGGGCCTTGCTAGAGGAGTTTTATTCAAGGCGAACTGTCAAGAGGTTCCCATTATAACCCAACCGCGTAAGGAACGCAAAATCCGGGAACATAACACCGATATGACGGAAACTAGGGCGACAAGAGTGGAACAAAACACCAGGCATAAGGCCGAGCCTTCCACCCTTTACCAAGTATATAGATGCATTAATTAAATAAGAGGTATTGTGATATCCCAACAAGTAAACATGTTCCAACAAGGAACAATATCTCCATGTTCCAACAAGGAACAAACTTCAATCTTCACCTGCAACTAACAACGCTATAAGAGGGGCTGAGCAAAGCGGTAACATAGCCAAACAACGGTTTGCTAGGACAAGGTGGGTTAGAGGCTTGGTTCAATAATATGGGAGGCGTGATAAGCAAGTGGTACGTATCGCAGCATAGGCATAGCAAAAGAGCGAGCAACTAGCAAGCAAAGATAGAAGTGATTTCGAGGGTATGGTCATCTTGCCTGAAATCCCACAAGGAAGAAGAATGAGTCCATGAAGAAGACAAACGGACGTAGACGAACGGGTCCTCACAAACGTGACGATACGGAACCAACCCGAAGAAGCAACACCGGAAAGAAGCACACAACATAGTAAACAACCAACACATGAACATGGTATGATATGTGGGATGCGGTATGTGATGCATATGCAAGATTTGATAAGGAATGATTGAACCTGGCCTCAGCTTGGAAATCCAAGAGTGCCACTGGAAAGGGGAGGTGATTTCGGTCGAAATCAATATAAAGATCACCGAAATCGGATGCACAATTTGGAAATGGCAAGCAAAACAAATATGGCACCGGTCTGCAATAAACAGCAAGTAGCCATCTAAAGGCATCAAGATAAATATGCTACAACACTCAAACATGGCAACAAAATACATGGCAGGGATCCACTCATGAAGCTTGACAAAAGATGAACACTGAGCTGCGGCTAATTCACTCAATAGCAAGCTCAAACAAGCATCGCAAAAGGGCAAACGATAACAAGTCTGGAATTTATCATCAGGAAGCACACTTTAGAGCATGAAAACTACATGCTACAGGAACTTAACATGGAAAAGCAAGGCATGGAATGAAGCTACTCAGAGCACTTAACAAAAATCCCTTAGTGACCTTGAGCCAAAAGGGATCACAAAATACAATTGCAAGCATGTGAACATGGCAAAAACATAAACAGATCTCAGACTTAGTGAAAAACTGGAGCATGCAAATCAGTTAACGAGTAGGCATGTTTACGAGCTCGATGCACTCACTACAGAGCATGGCATGACAAACTAAGCATACACCCATCAAGAATACATGGCATAGAAGCTAGACATGGCAAGAACGACAACATAGCATGCATGGATCAATAGCAACGTCCTCGGCAAAATCTCTAACATGTCAACAATCTGCCAAGATTCACGACATAGCAAAAGTAGAGCTCGATTGACTCAAGCTAGGGTTCTCCATAAATGCGAACAAAGACATGAGCACCATAATATTAACAAATCATCCTTACTGATCATCCTCAAAAGAGCCACCGATCACTAGGAAACAACATGAACATATGGCATAACGACAAAATCAGGACAAGGACTTAGTGAAATTCTAAGTCCTTGAAATCAGCATTACCGATTACGCTACTTTGCAAGATGGCATGGCATATAACAAAACGCATGTAGAGCTCAGGATCATAGCATGCACACATTAATCATGGCAAAAATTACAAATAGCTATTTGATGAAACAGATCTGACAAATTCACCACATAGCCCTCTTCCAACAGCATTTCGGCAATCAAGATGAGCTCAAATGAAAATGATGCAATGATATTAAATGATGTACTCGTCGAGTCGAACATTTTGATATGCTACACGCACGAACTGGAGCTACGGATGTAGAGTTACGACATGATGAAGATGGGCACACGAATCCGGAAACTTCGGGGACTTAGTGAAATTTTTACCTCCGCGAAAGTCAACGCGGGATGGAGGGATCCGGGACGGAGCGGATCGGGACGCGGGGAGGACGTTTGGTTGAAGGGATGGGTGGATCTGATCCCGCTCGAGTGGATCCTGCTGGAGTTGTCTCCGGTGAGCTCCGCGAGCTCCGGCGACGATGGGGACGCCCGGGAGGCGGAGCGGGCGGACGAAGGTGACCGGGGCGACGAAGGGCGAGGGCGGCCGGCGAGCCCTGGCGCGGGAGGCGGCTGGAGGTCGCCGGCGGCGCGGCTCGGGGCAAGTTGGCCTGGCGGCGCTCGGGAGACGAGGCGGCGCGCCATGGCTGCGGGCGGCGGGAAACAGGCTCCGCGGCGGAGCGCTGCGTGGCGGCGGGGAGCACCGGCGAAGTCCGGCGATGCTCTGGTGCGGTGGAGCCGGCAGGCGGGCGGCGGAGATGGCGGCGACCGGCGCTGGGCGAAGGCGGCGGCGGGCGGACGACTCGGCCCAGATTCGGCCCGGGGCGGGCCTGCCTCGGGCCCCGGCGGGCTTCGGCGGGTGGAGGGAGGCGCGCGACAAGTGGCGTTGTCCGGTTGGGCGAGGGCGATGGCCGGCTGACGTGGCGGCTCGCCATTGGCCGGAGTGAGGTGGCGGTGGCGAGCGGACATGTCCGGCGCGGGAAGAAACGTCCGGCGGCGCGGAGGGAGTTGGATCTAGGGTTTGTCTGCGCGAGAATTTCGGAGGGAGACACCTATTTATAAGTAGAGGGAGCTAGGAGAGTCCAAATGAGGTGTGGTTTTCGGCCATGCGATCGTGATTGAATGACTAAGAGGATGGAGGGGGTTTAGGTGGGTTTTTGGGCCACTTTGGAGGGGTGTTGGGCTGCAACACACACGAGGCCTTTTCGGTCCCTCGGTTAACCGTTGGAGTATCAAACGAAGTCCAAATGGCACGAAACTTGACAGGCTGTCTACCGGTAGTAAACCAAGGCCGCATCGCAAGTCTCGGTCCAATCCGAGAACGTTTAACACCCGCACACGAAAAGAGGTAGAAACGGACGCCGGGTGACATAGGAGCGCCGGATTGCAAAACGGACAACGAGAAAAATGCTCGGATGCATGAGACAAACATGTATGCAAATGGAATGCACATGATGACATGATATGCAAATCATGACACGCAAGCAATGACAAGGCAACAACAGCGAATAACTGGAAGACACCTGGCACATCGGTCTCGGGGCGTTACAGCGGAGGAGCGCAGCGGCGTGGTGAGGCGCCGGAGCACGCGTCGGCGGCGGCCTGCGCTGGGCGACGGAGGTCTGATACCAACTTGTAACACCCTTCTTGCGACAAAACCACTATGCGGTTATGCCTCTAACTCGTGCCTCGACATGTGGGAGTTATAGCCGCATCGTGGGTGTTACACGTCATCTTCCTCCTCCGTGTGCTCTGAGTCTTCGCTGTTGTCGCCCTCGCTAGAGGATATCACCAAGGTGGAGGTGTTCCTGCCTGGGTGTCAGTGCAATAAACCATGGGTCTATTGCCCAGACTATACACACGCAGAAGAACAAGATCACAACTCCAAGATTATATTGGAGCACAAGGGGTCAGCTCTTCGAAGAACCGACATGCAGATCTAGAAGATCAGGACTAGCCAAAGAAGCCAGATATCTCTAAGGGAAAAAACCTCCCTTGCCGGGCAGGTGAGCCTGGTAGGGACGGGATACCCCCGGAAGCAAGCTTTCGGATCATCCCAGCAAGCCTGCCGGGGCTTATGGAGACAAACCACTCCACCGCACCACCTCACCACGACGCATGTCATCGATCGGTGCGGTGTCAAGCTCCAAGGTGACTAAGTGGCTGCTATTTGCCACATGGCATCCAATTTCTACAAAAAATACCTCCAAGTGACACATGTCCTAAGGTGTGTCAAGCAAGCAGGCGCGAAGCTGGCAACACAGCCCGGCAGGGCCTGCCGGGCGAGCTGTGATGTGACGTTGAGCGGCGCATTTAATGCACCCTATCAGCCTGTAGAGTTAGGTATGATATCACTGTTTTCTACCGAATCAGTGCATAATGACTTATTTGCCACTGTGGTGACCCTTTTATCTATAAAAGGAGGCCCAAGGAAACCGTAGAAAGGTTGGTTAGTTGGGTGGCTAATCCGCACCCTCACATACTCATACACGCGTAGCCGTTTTCCCCTGAGGCAACCCTATCGGGCAAGCGTGCTGCGCTCACCACTATTTTTCCACCATCAATCCACCAAAGTAGGAGTAGGGGTTTACGCCTCACGGTGGCCTGTACCTGGGTAAAGATTGCCCGCGTGATCTCTGTCGTGCTGTTCCACACTCCTCCGCTCTTTGCACAACGTGACATCCCCCCGCCGAAGCAGAAAGGGACTCTTGGTCCCATAGTTGGCCGTGGTTTCCCACGACATCTTTGGCCCACCAGGTAGGGGGGGTCACTTGCGTGAACCCGAAGGCGTGAGCAGCTCGTCATCTTCATCGCCATTTTCATCATCGATGACTCTATTGACTATGGCGCCCAAGAAGAAGCCCGGTGCCGCAGCTCACCTCCACTTCGAAGGCCCCGCCGCCCGCGGCCGCCGACACTGCAGGGAATGCGGGGGCGCACAAGGATGTGGGTGCTGTGGGGGACGTGGTCAGCGCCGGCGGTGTTGCCACCACCTCCCCCACGGCCGAAGCGGGAGCAGGAGGCACCGGAGAAGAGCGGCATCAGCAACATCCCAACGGTCATGCTCCATGAGGTACGAATGAAGGGGTTATTCCGTCTGTACCTCTTCTCCTCACCAAGGGGTACAACCATAGTGGTGGCACTCGGACTGGGGCGAATCTCCACTCTCCGGCCACCCTGCCACGGGCATGGCCACAGGGCGCGCACCTCCCTTGGAGCGGGCTGACCCAACCACTGTGCCCAATGGAGCCGCTGCCCCTCAAGCTCCTCCACTGCATCACCATGCCATCCAAGCGACTGGTTCGCAATAGCGAAGACACGACGCGGTCGCCGCCGTCGCCATTAGAAGCCGGGCGAAAGAGCGGTCTACATCGTCATCACCAATGTCGAGCACTGCTATGGAGGCCATGGCGCAGGCCCAGCTGCTATTGAGGTTCCCGCCGGCAGCTGATCAGATGGATGATTGGAGAGCCACCATTCAGTGTCTGATTGGCTTCGCCGAGGCTGGGGGCTCATAGCGGGCTGGCTCGCAGCAGCCTACCCAAAAGACGATGGCGGCTCATGTTGCTGTCCGTTTGGAGGGGGCCACCCTCACAATGTAGTCCCCACCATGACAGTTAGCGTGGGAGCCGCAGAATAATGAACCCGACAATGTCGTGATGGCCTCTTCCGACCCTCGATCACGTCAGGGCCAACGGCGAGCCCCAGAGGGAAGGCGCGCGCGTTGTTGTTGAGCGACGCCGCGACGACCACCGCCGGACTAATGGGTGCGCTGGCCCTGACGTCAACGAGCCCGCGCTCGAGGATGGCGGGTGCCTGCCTTTCGAGGTTGGGTGCCCTGCCTTCACTCATGAGCTGCGACAAGTCCATTGGCCATCTGCTCGCACGTTCAAGCCAGAGATACCTGAGAAGTATGATGGGAGGCTGAACCCAGTAGAGTTCTTAAGCATCTACACCATCGCTATTCAAGCTACCGGGGGAAGAGATGAGAAGGTGTTCGCCAACTACTTCCCTTTGGCACTCAAGTCCAATGTGAGGTCTTGGCTGATGCACCTGCTGGAGAACTCCATTTCATCATGGGCTGACCTATGCCATGAGTTCATTGGCGCCTTCACGGGCGGCGATCAAGAACAAGCATGGCCCAGCAACTTGTAGCTTCTCCAATAGAAAGAAGGAGAGACTCTACGCAAGTACTTGCACAGATTCAGCAGAGTCCATAGAAATATCCCAAATATCCACCCGGCAGCTGTGATAGTTGCCTTCCAATCCAATGTGCGCAACCGCATGATATGTTCCAAGATGAATGTGTGGTTGCCCAAGACTGCGAGGGAGCTTTACACCTTGGTGGACAAATGCGCTTGGGTGGAGTTGGGAAGGAAACTCCCTGGAGAGGAAGATTGCATCGACATCGACTCAGAGGGTGACGATGAATCCACCAGTCAAAAGAAGAAGAACAAGAAGCGCAACAAGAGGCACAAAGATAAGGCAGTGATGACCGTCGAAGGATCGGGCATGCTTAGTACCAACAAGAAGGCTAAGGCCGAAGCCCCCGGCAAGGAAGCTGCCGCATGCGCTGACTGACAAGAGGCTGCGGTTACCGAGAGGGCTAGGAAAGGTGATGGGTCGTACTGCAAGATTCATCGTACCAAAGGCCACAATCTCCAAGAGTGTCATCAGGTAGAGCAACTCGTCAAGAGGTAGAGGGCTGAATATGAGAAGCGTGACAAGGAAAAAGGTCAGAATGGCACTGGTGGGAAGGGCCGAGGCGGTGAAGCAAATCACCATGGCAAGGCTTTTCGGAACCAAGGAAAACCCGCCAGGGGCCGAGAGAAGGAAGGTTGCAATGATGAGAGTGATGGAGGGGATGAAGAGGAAACCAGCAAGCAGGAATTCCAGAAGGCCACTAATGCCCTATGCATTGACGGGGGTGCATCTTTGCACTCCACTCACCGCCAACTAAAACGGTGGGCGCGTTAGGTCATGCTGTGGAGCCAGCGGCAGAGTCTCGGAAGCCGCTCAAATGGTCACACACGCCCATCATCTTTGACGAGGAGGACCATCCTCACCGCACCACCATGGTAGGGTGTTTGCCGTTGTTGGTCTCTCCAACAATTCGCAACCTCAAAGTCACAAAGATGTTGGTTAACGATGGGGCCGGGTTGAACCCGATCTCCCCAAATGTTATCAGCAAGCTTCAAATAGCAGAGGAAGAGCTAAAGGTCACAAGCACGTTTCAAGAGTCAATCCCGGCAGGAGTCATCCTAAGGGAAAGATCACGTTGCCAGTGACATTTGGGGGAGAATTGAACTATCGGACTGAGAAGGTTGTCTTTGATGTGGTCGACCTCCCCTGTCGTACAATGGGATCCTTGGACGACCAGCTTTGGCAAAATTCATGGTGGCATCCCTCTATGCCTACAACACTTTGAAGATGCCAGGCCCGGTGGGAGTCATTTCCATTTCGTCAGATGAGAATGACACAATCATTTGTGTGGATAAGATGTATCGGGACGCATTTGCGGCAGAGGCCGCAGCAGCAGCAGTTCCTGCCAAGGAAAACAAAGGAAAGAAGAAGCATATTGTAGGATCGAAAGTATGTCTAGAGGGGGGGGTGATTAGACTACTTGACCAAATAAAAATCTAACCTTTTCCCAATATTAAGTCTTGGCAGATTTTAGCAACTTAGCACAAGTCAAGTAATAAACCTACACATGCAATTCTAAGAGTATAGCAGCGGAATGTAAAACAATTGCATATGAAGGTAAAGGGAGGAGTTTGGAATGGGCAAATGCAATGTAGACACGGAGATTTTTGGTGTGGTTCCAATAGGTGGTGATATCATACATCCACGTTGATGGAGACTTCAATCCACGAAGGGTAACGGTTGCGCGAGTCCACGGAGGGCTCCACCCATGAAGGGTCCACGAAGAAGCAACCTTGTCTATCCCACCATGGCCATCACCCATGAAGGACTTGCCTCACTAGGGTAGATCTTCACGATGTAGGCGATCTCCTTGCCCGTACAAACTCCTTGGTTCAACTCCACAATCTTGACGGAGGCTCCCAAGTGACACCTAACCAATCTAGGAGACACCACCTCCAAAAGGTAATAGATGGTGTGTTGATGATGAACTCCTTGCTCTTGTGCTTCAAATGATAGTCTCCCCAACACTCAGCTCTCTCTCATAGGATAGGATTTGGTAGAAAGATGATTTGAGTGGAAAGCAACTTGGGAAAGGCTAGAGATCAAGATTTATGTGGTTGGAATGGAATATCTTGACCTCAACACAGGTGTAGATGGTTCTCTCTCAAAAAATGTGTGTTGGAAGTGTAGGCATATTCTGATGGCTCTCTCCATAAATGAAGAGTGGGTGGAGGGGTATATATAGCCCCCACACAAAATCTAACCATTACACACAAATCACCAAACTCGGTGGGACCAAATCATAAAACACGGTTAGACTGATTTGGTTCATAATGTGACCGTTAGGCATTTCGGTGGGACCGACATGTCAACTCGGTGGGACCGATTCCATTAGGGTTAGGGCATAACGTAATCTCGGAGAGACCGATTACACAAACTCGGTGGGACCGATTTTGGTAATAGACAAACAGAGAGTTGGTCAGGCAAACTCGGTGGGACCAATTCGCTCATCTCGGTTAGACCGAAACGTTACGAAAGGGAAACATAGAGTTTGCATTGCAATCTCGGTGGGACCGATCGCTCTTGTCAGTTAGACCGAAACCTTAAGAAGGGAAACAGAGAGTTTGCAATCCCATCTCTGTGAGACCGAGATCCCTATCGGTGACACCGAAGTGACTAGGGTTTCAGGCAGTGGCTATGTCAAGTGAACTCGGTTGGCGCCAGATAGAAGATTTCGGTGGGGCCGAGTTTGACTTTTGGTTTGGGGCATACGTGGATATGGGAAAGTAGTTGACGGTTTTTGTAGCATATAACTAAGCATTTTGAGCAAGTAACTCATTAAGCAACACCTCACCCCGTTTAATAGTATTGGCTTTTCCTATGGACTCAATGTGATCTTGAATCATAAAAGTGAAATGTAGAGTCTTGTGATTTGAGCTTGAGCCAATCTTTTGTCCTTAGCATTTTGAGGGGTCCACTTTCTAATCCATGCCATGCCAATCATTGAGCTTTCCTGAAATATTTATCTTCAAATAGCATTAGCTCAATGAGCTATATGTTGTTCGGAATTACCAAAACCACCCAGGGATAGTTGCACTTTCAATCTCCCCCTTTTTGGTAATTGATGACAACATATAGATCAAAGCTTCGACTAATGATAATAAGATTGAAATACATCGTCGCTTTGAGAAGTATGTGATAAGCAAGAGCTCCCCCTAAATTTGTGCATTATTTAAAATTTGCTTTTGAATGCAAATGCACAATCGATTAGGTTCATGGGTTACTCTTCCATGTCACATACATCTTGGTGGAGTGCTCAAAATGATAGAAATTAAAAGCATGCACTCATCACCAAGCAAGTGAATGATCATATATGAGATGTAAAAGATAGCATCATTCAACAAGCATTAAGGTAGCATATGATCAACCACATGATCACATAAGTATCTCACAAGGACATAAAGACATAAAGTATCTCACATAAAAACACAATAAAAAAGTTCAACCAAAAGCAAGAGAGATTAAAAGCAAGACACTAAGACACTCTCTCTCGAAGCCTATGATCTATACATATTTCTCCCCCTTTGGCAACAAGTTACCAAAAAGTTCAAAAATGCATAGTGTTATACGTCTCTGAGGCTTGGTCTTCGGGAGGTGGTGTAGAGAGAACTCCAAGGACGAAGGCTTCCGATGATGTAGTTGGAGCTACTGGAGGTGGAGTGGGTGCTGGAGGTGGCACTAGAGCTGTAGCTACTGGTGCTGACACTGTAGCTCTAGCATCTGAAACTGGCACTGCAACAGATCTTGGACCTCGTGGCACACGCTAAAAAGCATCAGTAGTTGCCTTTCCTATCCTTTCCTCTGCTTCCTCCTGAAGATGCTCAACTGCAGTCTGAATCTCGGTCACCTTCAGATCAAGATCATAGAATTTTTTCTCCACAATCCTCTCCAGGCTCTCCTGATTTTGAGTCAGGGTGGCCAAGCCCTTCTCAATCCCCAGTGTAGCTTGAATCAGATAGCCTAACTGATCTTGCTTGCTCTTCAGGAAAACTTGAGATGCCTCTTCAACACTGGGAATCTTGGCAGCTTTCTCAGCCTTTGCCTTGGCTCTCTTCTCCTGGACTTGAGCTGATGATGGTTCCTCCTCATTCATCACAACAGTGTTGTCTTCAAATTCAGGATGTAAGGGTAGATGCTCCTTGTCCAGCAAATAAATTCATGTACCCATCTTAGAATTGATGAGCTCCTGAATATGTGGAGCATACCCACAACTTCTCTTTTGACCAGCAGCAGTCCTCTTGATCGTTTCTACAATCAAGCTCATAACTTTGAACTTCTGAGGGCATAAAAAATTTGCAGCATGTTGATGGAGTGTCCTCTGATCATCTTGTGATCTCCTGATTTGGGTAGCAATGTGTGCCTTAAGATTCAGTTAATAGTAGGAAAACCAGACAAGAAGAAGTGTAGAGATCCAAGCTTATGTGTTTCCAAAGCCTTATCTGGGATCTCTTTGTACATGTTTGCCATGGAGTTGTGGTCTTTCTTCTTGGTGGCATACACATCCAAGTCATCTTCATGTTCTTCGGGGGCATTGATTAGCTTGGCCCACTCCTCAACTGTGGATTGGTACCTGGTACCCTCAGACATCCATACTATCCTCCCATCTGGATAGAAGTGGGCAGTGGAGTAAAACTGCATGATTAGCTCATAATTCCATTTGGTGAGCTTTTGTCCAACGAATTCATCTACTCCACATGCCTTAAAGCTGTCATGAACTCCTGGGAAATGATCTTCATTTTCCTGGATGTATTCCCAATCGACCCATTTCATGTCACATACAATGGGCTTCTTGTCAAGCAAAATTGTCTCATAGAAGTCTTGTTGTTCCTTTGTATGAAACCTGTAGTCAACTGCAGTCCTCCTCCTAACAGCATAGGGATCAGACTGTCTCCGCAATCTCAGTCCTGCATCTTTCCTGATGTGCATGTCCTCAGCAACTGGATGAGCATCATTGTGGTCAGGAATTTTGGGCTGCAACTTCCTCAAAACAAGAGAATCATCTTCCTCTTCTTCAGCTTCAGGCACTTGGGCCTTGTTCTTCTCCTCAGTAGGTATACTCCTGGTGTTCCTCTTGGGCTTTGGAGGTTTCTGAGCAGCAGCCTTGGGAGCAGATTTGGGCTTAGATGGAGCAGCCCCTGACTTAATTGCATCTCCCATAAGCTTCTGAGACTTGGGAGCTGGTGCAGCATCCTCTTCCTCCTCCTCTTATTCTGGATCTCTCATAATGGAGGATCTACCAAGCACTTTGGCAATGGTCTTCTTGACCCTTTCCTTCCTCTTCTTTCCTTCTCCAACAACCTCTTCAGTTGCCTTGGAGGTTTCAGCAGTTGAGGCTCTCACCTTTAAGGTTGGCACCCTCTTGGCAGGGGCCTTCTTGTGCAAGCCAGGCTTAGTTGATGCAACTGTGCCATACTCCTTCTTCAGCACCTTCTTCTTGGAGCTGACTTCCTCCTCAACAGCCACATAATCCTCATCTTCAGAATATGAGGTTTTCTTCTTCCTTGACCTGGTGGCTGCTTTGGGCAAGTTGCTTGGTGTGCTCCTGCTGCCATCATCAGAAGTGCTAGAGGGACTAGTGCCCTCGCTCAATTGCACCTGTTCCTCTGACTTGTTCTGGCTGTCGCTCTGGTCAGACATCTCTGCAAACTTACTGACAACAGACCCTGTGAATAGATATAGACGAGGTAGAGTGGATGAGCATCACAAAGTGCAGAGTTTTTGCAAAAAGGATGACTTAAAAACTTAGTTTTAGTTCTTCACAGAAAGTATTTCAGAGCTACCGATTTGTAAACTTGGTGATACCGAACCAGCTTTTGGAACCTAAACTAGTGAACTCGGTCAGACTGAGTCACAGTTCGGTGGCACCGAGACTGCTAGGGTTTCTCAAAGAATAGAACTCGGTCACACCGATTTGCAGTTTTCAGTCAGACCGAAAGTGCAACTGCAATGGCCTAAGCCAAATCGGTGAGACCGATTTCTACAATTCGGTAGGTCCGAGATGAGTTCGGAGGAGACCTAACCCTAAATTTTCAAATCCAATCTAATCTAGAGGATGTTTTCAGTGGACAGATTGCTTGCATACGTGGTCATGAACATGGCAAAGTAATGTGCTATGAATCGGAGTTAAAAGAGTAGCACAAAGGATTGAACTCGTACCCTAATTCGGCGGAGTTCGCTACGGCGGCAACGGAGGGGCAGAAATCTGTCGACGGCGATGGAAACCAGCGGCGGGAGGTCGCTGGCGGCGAGAGGACGATCCGGAGACCTGAGGCGGCAGAGCAGGATACGCGTGGGCTGAGAGGTTTCGAAGAATTTTCCAAAATCTCACCTGTGGGTTTATATATCAAGACCTTGTCGGTGTGACCGAGTGGAACAACTCGGTGGCACCGTGATGCAGAATCGCAAGCGGTTACTGCAACTCGGTGTGACCGAAAAGTTCAAATCGGTTGCACCGATATTGAAAACCTAGATCGACTTAGTGATCTTGGTGTGACCGAAATGGATGACTCGGTCATAACGAAATGCACAAAGAGGTTTTGGAAGTTTAAGTCTATGACGAATCGGGGACTCGAAGTGCTCCTCACACAGAGTGGTTCGAATCTGACTTGATCAAACTTTGTGATGTAGCATGAATAGAGTTTAAGATGAGAAAAGCAAAGATAGCTAGAGGGAGTTCTTAGGCATTCTTGTCCATCCATTTGGCAAAAGAGAAAAGGCCAAAATAATCAAAGCAAGAAATGGATGTCCTCGAATGAGTGAAATATGCAATCAACATGCTCACACAATAAAATGACAAATGAAATATGTGACAAAGCATGCACAATCACTCTAGCATCTATCAAGCAATTTGGCGATGACTAGGTCATCTATATATGAGTATATTGAGTCAGGAGTCAAATGAGAACATTTTATCATAGGTCATACTCATCGCTTAAGCACAAGTGGGGTTGCCACCTTTACATAAAGCATTGTTGTGCTCACATCATTAGAGTTTCTTTAGCTCAATTGATTAGAGTAAAGCTCCCCCTAGATGTGATATCCCCCCTATGAGGGATGAACTAACCTTGGGTTTTGTCGATGATGACTTCATGTAGGTGTTGAAGATGTAGATGCTCAATGTTGATGTAGATCATTCGGAGCAATCCCTTGGAGTGGGTTGCACTTTCAATACCTACATGGGTTAGTCCCACAAGGAACAAACAAGGATATCCATAGACATAGAGTGATGGTCACATAGGATGATGTCCATGAAAGCATTAGGTTACCTTGTCCCTTGTCTTACCAACAAGAGGGTTTGTGACTCCTTGAACTAGTGCAAGATATGGAAGTTGTTTGCACTTGTCCTTGCCAAGATGATAAGAGTGAGGTATGTTGGCAGACTCACCCTCAAGAACTCTCTAGTTCTTCTTCTTAGGGATCCACACCATCTTGATGGGAATCCTTGGAGTTGCAGTCATACTTGATGAAGTGGAACTTGATGTAGTCTTGGGAACCCACTTGACCAAGGCCTTAGGTGCTTCTTCAAATGCATCAATATCCTCTTGAAGCTTGTCCTTGCCTTTTAACTTGTGGTCTTGTGGTGGAAGATCATCTTGAGCTTGTGTTCCTTGGAAAGAAGTAGGATCATACTTCTCTTGTTCAGGAACGAATTTTGTCTTGGGATATTGATCTTCTTCCCACTCAACTCCATTGGCATTGAACTTTCGTTCAAAACCAACACCTTGATTCTTCCGGTGTCTTCCTTGCTTGCGTACAATTTCCTCAAATTGCTTACTTCCGGCAAGGCTCTTGTAAACACCTTTCTCTATAATTCCCTTCAATAAGCTATTTTCTTGCTCAAGCGTAACTTGGCTAAGAGAATCATTAGTGGAATCAAGGGAACTACTAGAAGCAACATCAATGGGTTTAGCATGATTGTTGTTACTACTAGAAGAAGAATCTTTCTTGTTCTTGTTGCTATATTTAACTTGTGGCATGTAAGTAGACAAGAGTAAACGCTTGCCAATGTAAGAAGAACCTTTCTTGCGAAGATCATCATTGAGCACTTTTAAGAACTCATGCTCTTGATCAAGATTGAGCTTTTCAAAGCGTAGTTTCTCATGAGTCTTTAAAAGTTCTCGATGATCTTCCAAGGTAGTTTCATGAGCTAACTTAAGAGTGTTTAGTTCTTTAGTTAGATGCTCAATCTCCTTCTTATCATTGTCATTCGTTTTATCTTGATTAGCATGATTAATAGCAAGTTCATCATAGTTTTCATAACTAGAGTTGTCAACAAGTAAATCATCATCACCTAGCTAATCATCATCATCACTATTGAAATCAACATACTCGGGGTGTGATACCTTTGGGCCTTTAGCCATGAAGCATCTTCCAATCCCTTCATTTCGTGAGTCAAATATGCCGTAGGAGTTGGTTGACACAAGTGCTAGACCGGCAACACTTTCATCTTGAGTATACTCGGAGTCAGAGTGATAAATTCTCTCGGAGTGATCGTCGGAGTCGGAGCTGGATACCCATTCAGGACTGAAGACAAGAACATTTGGTATGCTGGAGAAGTGCTACAGGTGGTGGATCGATGAGCTGCCGGTAGTTCTCTGGTCCCTCAAAGCGACACCAATTCAAGCTACTGGGCAGACTTCCTTCTCCCTAGTCTATGGGGCAGAAGCAGTCATCCCCATAGAACTCATTTACGGGTCGCCTCAAGTGCTTGCCTATGATGATGTAGCGCAAGATCAGCACCTGCGTGATGACGCTGTGCTTCTCGAGGAGAACCATCTCCGGGCTGCTATGCGTGTTGCACGCTACCAGGAAGCCATGCGTCACTATCATAGCCGCAGGGTTCATGCCCGGTGTTTTGAGGAAGGCGACATTGTCCTTAGGTGCGTTTAGTCCGCCAAGGGTGCAAACAAGTTGACGCCAAAGTGGGAAGGCCCGTAGTATGAGTCACCAGACCTGGTGCAGTCCGTCTGGAGACCGGAGCTGGCATTCAATTGCAAAACTCATGGAATATTGAGCATCTCCGTAAGTTCTACCCGTAAGGTAAGACTGTCGGGCCCTACCCGGCAGCCACCCTTTTGTACATGCCTTGCCTCAGTTGCATGTAACCCCTTGTACAAAGCCAAGCACAGACCCTGAGCAATAGAGAAATAAAGGAAGCGCTCGGGAGCCCCGACAAGTTCCAGGCATGCATAAGCATTCCATGAGCATTGCATGTTCATGTAGATAATTAAGATCGCATTTGACATCATTTCCATCTGCATAAACTGCAGGCTCCTGCCGAAGACTTGGCCTCCTAAAAGAGATGGAAGTATGAAGCCTACACTGCGATCTCCAGCAAGGCAAACAAATAAGTTCTTCCTCTTATCCATACATGTTCTGTAAGCAAAGACTTGTTCATAAGAAATCCACCCCACTTTTTGAAACTTAGGTGCTCCCATCCCTTGACTCGAATGATGCTTCGGTCAGGGTGGTCGTAGTGGCCTTTGATGAAAAAAGATTGGTGGGGGGCTGCTCCCTCATCACAATTTGTGACCGGTAGGCCTAACTCCCCGACAACAAAAAAGAGGGTACCTGCAGGATAGCCTGCCAGGGGAAACTCATTTATTTAAAAATATAGAGGCATTCCACCTCTGCATGGACATATACATGCACGAGTCCCCTACAAGGTTCATCTTTCTCATTAATATGCTGATCAAAGAAGTACAAACCTTACAAGACACAAACATGGATTCAAGAGATTACATTATTTGAACTAAAATTTGGTAAGTGCCTACAAATTCAAGATTGAAAAAACATAAAATTCCGTGGTGCCTTCACTTTTTCCTCTCCTTCTTCGAAACTACATGAAGAGACGAAGAAGGTGGAGGGAAGGTCTGGCTGGGATTCGGCGCCTCCTTAGGATCAGGATGGTCTCGTCCCCTAGCTGGGAGGAAGGAGCCGAAGGGCAGGGGGCGGTGGTGCTGAAGGAAGCCCAGACGGGGAGGTGGAGTCACCGGCAAACACCACTCGTCGGAACGGTCGCACCCTTTCTTGGCACGTCATGGGTTGCCGCTACCTCCCATATAGCTTCTGTCCGAAGACCCCATCACGGCAGCCGCGTCGGGCACCATGCTCTCCGGGAAACCCCACAAAGAGCATGGTTGTCCCCGACGGCCATGATATCATAAGCCACCATGCATTCAAAAGACATGTGTGGGAACAAAGAGCCCTCCTGCACGACGAGCAGACGATACCCAGGGAGGTTGGGTCTGCCCTTTTTAGTGAACCCATTCTGCAACCCCCCTCGAGCGCCGTGAGAGAAGGAAGAATAGGCCACGGTCGGCTACCGCACCCTTGTCTGTTACAGGCCTTCGTGTGGTGTCGCTTGCACCGCCTCCAACTAAAACTGAAGCCTCGGGCGGCCCGGCGATGAGCACACTAGAGTCTTCACCTACGGTGTTATCGCCGCGCCGCCCGCGCACCCTCCCAAGGTTCACAGGAAGATGGGGATGGAACCTGGCCCCAGCAAAGGCGTGACCGCACCTCATATGGGCCTGGGCCAGACTCACTCCCCAAGCATCAGCACGATCACTCGACATCGCCAACCTCAAGCTACTGCCTCGGGCCTACCCCAATCTCTTCTCTTCAGCATAACCAGTAGAAGGTAGAGGATGGAGGAGAAGGGATGTGAAGGTTAATGCCTCCACTCCTCCCCCGCCCCTCCTTTTATAGGCGGGTCGAGGAAGAGAGCCGAACCCTCAACGGGTAACCGCCGTTGTCACATCCTGATTTTTGGCCCTTTCTTTTTCATTTGATTTTCTGAGATTTTTTGCATGAGATTTCGTTTTCCATGGCTATGTGGTCTGGGAACTGGAGAAGATGACCTCTTCTTCCTTTCTAGAGTGGCTTGTCATCCTCATATCCTTCCCAAAGCCTTTCCATTTCCATCTTGGACCAACCTCAATATTATATTCCTTGGGAATATTCCTTTTTCTATTAAAGGAATAATCCTTTTTGCCCTAGGTTGTGAAGAAACCTAAATTTCCATAACTCCTAAAATTCCCAAATAATTCTCAAAATTTGTTTGGGTCCTATCTTGCTCAAATATGTCAAGATCCTTCATTGACATGATCCAAGATCATGCTCAATTAATTCCTTTCCTATTCTGCCCTAGATGGCACTTTGTGAAGCAAGAGTTATTTATCTTTTCTCATTTGACTCCCAACCTTTTCGACACCTTTTCATGTCCATATCGTTTCCTCATGCCAAAATTCAACTCCATTTGCCTAGTAAATCTTCCTCAATGATTTTTCAAAGTTCCTGTTTGAGGGAATTCATTGTGAAGGAAGTACTATCTAGGATAACCCAAATGAGTTGAAATTTTGCATGGTCCCTCATATCATCATATCAAAGCTCTCCTCAAGAATTAAGCTCATGTTATGCATCCATGTGAGCTCGCCTTCAATTCTTTGTTTCTGTCCAAAATTTCAATTTGTGAAGCAAGTATATTTTATTTTTCTCCATCATTGCTAAAAAATTTACAGGACCTTCTCCTTCCCATATAACCTATCTCCACAAAATTTGGGCTCAATTCATCTAGCCATTTGCTCTCTGTAAATTTTCTAAGTTTCTGTCCAGATTGAAGCATTGTGAAGCAAGTACCATTTTGGTGTATCCATTTGGTATGAAACTTTTACACTCACTTCATATTCTTATATAACCCATCTATTCCAAATTTCAGCTCAATCCAACCTAGTATGTGAGTGCCACTTCATCATTTCCAAATCTGGTCAGTAGGGCACTTTCTACAGCAAGTGCTAGTTAAACCCCTATGTATGTGTTGAAACCCTGCAATATTAATGACCTTTGTAAGTGATAAACCCCAGTCAAATCCTCCCGACCAATCTTCTGCAGATGGTATCAAACACCATGTTGTTCGTTCATTTTCTTGCTAGCCGCGGACTCATCCTGTATCCCTGTGAGCCCTTCCCTGTTGCTCCCAGTCACCTTCCATCGACCGAGCTCGACCGCACACGTGTCTGCGGCAATGGTTAGCTCGGCCTCCTTGTCCCCGCCTATATAAAGGCCACCCGAGCCCCTCCTGAGCATCCCATCGACCTCCTCTAGCTCCCAGCCCCCTCCCTAGCCACTTCCCTGAGCCCGAAGAGTTCCCCCGCCTCCAATGGCCGCCGATCACCTCGGCCTAAATTAGCGCCTCTCCGAGCTCTTCTCCACCTCTTTCCACCACCAATGGATCCCACGAGGTCCAGCGCAACCTCCACGCACTCCCACCCCTTTCCCGTGGTCTCTGGCCAAGAGCTCATCAGCGCCCGTATCCACCGTCCGCCCTACCCCAAGAAGTTGCCCCCCCCCGTCGTTCCCGGCATCCGTGCACTACACCGGCTACTACGCCTCGGTCCCCCGAGCACTCCGGTAGCCAGAACTCCGCCGAAGGTGGCCGGAGTCGCCCGGGGTGTGTGGCCTCCACTATTCGATCGTGCTCGGTCGAGAGGAGGAAGAAGGAGCCAAGAGGAGAGAGAAGGATAAGGTGGGCCCCGCCTATAAGTGTCTCTATGTTGACCCCACGGGCCCGCTAACATGGATAAGTGAAAGCGTACTTCTGAAAGTAAGTTTCCCCGTCGAGTAAGTGTATTCCGCCTCTGCTTTAGCCAAAAATGCGTTTTCCCTGCTCTAAAGACGTAATGTGAGGAATGCGCTTCTGATTTTCCATCCAGGGGTCTGTTTGTAGAAGTTATTTTTACAGAGTGGTCCCTGAACTTCGTCTGGCTATAACTTTTCAAACACAACTCCGATTGAGGTGAATCGAAAGCCTACTTCTTTGTCTCGGCGAGCTCTATCTTTTGGTATCATTTTCACTAGGTGGTTCCACTTTGAAAATGACCATTTTTCCCTTGCCCCTAATCACCCCCCTTCGAGAGACAAGTACTTCCGGCAAATCTTTCCGTGGCTTCACCGCACTTCTCCCCGATGTATTTTCCTCCCCAGGCAAGCCACGACAACCACTTGCCTAATTGCATGCAGTAGCCATAGTTTCTACTTGAATATTTAATAAAAGTTTGCCCGTTATCTGCCTGCTTGCTTGCTACTATTGTCGTTGTTCAGTTATGCTCGTTGTTTCATGTTCATCTTCATGACATGTTCAGATGCACCTGGTTATCATGTATTCTTGCTAGTATTACTTTCGTATGCCTTGCTTGGTAGTAGTATTACATGATGGTGGTAGTGATGCTCATCTGTTGCATGCTTAATATCTGTTACCGAGTACCGTTGATATGCATGTTCCTTTGCATCTAGCTGGTCATATACTTACTTGGTAGTATTTTTTATATGTTCTTGCATGCTATTTATTGCAGATGCTAGTGGTCATATTATGCTACGAGTAGTGTTATACTTGTGGTATTCATGCTCGTCAGTGTGCCATGCTCATTTGGAGATATGATTTATTATTGTTGATATGCTTGATGAGTATGTTGCACCCCATGCTCATGTTGATATCATGCTCATGCATTATAGTTGCATCATGTTATTTTATTATGGCTCAGCTTATTGCATTCAAGTTTAACCAGATAATAATCAAACTTGAACAACTGTTGGCTGAGTCATGGTGCCACCAAATCGAGCTGACCAGTGCAGCCACACTTGCCTTATGGGGGGTCCTAACTGGTTCTATTGTCATGCCTCTCGCCGGTGCCTCCAACGAGGGAAGGTTATGCGCGGGCGCTAACTTGGCCGGGTAGGAAGGCATAAGCCTTGTGTGCCCGAGTTGTTTGCGCGCTTTTGTCCCCGTTTGGAACCATTTGTTTTTTGCCACGACGGTGGTTGTTGGATGTCATTGGTTGATATCAAGGCCATCCATGACTTAGCCCAAAGGGGAGTTTGTCGGAGTGGCTGGGAGAGTGTCTTGGTAGTAGAGCAGTTTTGTCAGAACACCATTGGCCCACACGAATGGGTGGGCGAGGCCATGGGTTCCGTGGTGTGGGTATAGTGTACTAACCTCAGCAGAGTGTGTGTTAAATCTATCTGTCGGATTTCGGGTTCCGGCAAAATCATTGAGGTTCGAACACTAGGGTGCGCACGAAGTTCTCTCCCCCTCTCTAGCTCGCACACATCATGATCTCACGGCCTAGCTCGACGAACCCAAAGAACAAAAGACGCAAGAGTTTATACTGGTTCGGGCCACCGATGTGGTGTAATACCCTACTCCAGTGTGGTGTGGTGGATTGCCTCTTGGGCTGAGGATGAACAGTTACAAGGGAAGAACAGCCTCTTGAGGAGAGGTGCTCTTGTGCTTAGTGAGTGTGGTGGCTTTGGTGGAATGAATCCGGTCCAAGATGAGATGCCTCCCTACGGTGGTGGCTAGTCCTATATATATAGACCCGGGTCCTCTTCCCAAATATTGAGCGGGAAGGGATCCCACAACGGCCAAATTTGAAGGGAGACAACTAGTACAAGTTATCCTAACTAAAGGTGGTCTTCGCCTGCCAAAGGCTCTGGTGCTGACACCGTCTTGGGCTCCACGGTGACATCCGTCTTGCTGTCCGGCTGGTCTTGGTCTTGTTGCACTGGTATGGAAACCTTTGCCCGATGCCTCGGGTCTCCTCGCCTATGCTTGCCTCTTTAGCACCCAAGAGGAAACGAGGACACTGTGCCCGCTGGCGCCCGTCATGCCTCTCGCCGGTGCCTCCAACAAGGGAAGGTTATGCATGGGCTTACCTTCTCAGATGATGAGAAAGAGGTTGGTTGTGTTCAAGAGAGGATCATAGAGGTATCATTGATACCAGAGTTGGTTGATCTTTATGTGATCATGAGATGATCACTGTGGTATCGGTGATATCGAGTTGTTGGATATTTGGGGTGTTATGCGAGAATCATGGGTAAAGGTCAAGCTCCTTGTGGTCATGTAATGATTACTATGGTATTGTAATACCAAGCTTGATTGGATCCTGAGATGATCGTGTGATGTCCATGATGGTAAGCTTATGCATGTGATGGTTACGAGGTAACCCAAGCAGAGTAAGTTGGTGCATGATAGCGTCATCATGTTGCATGCTAGTATCATCATGTTCATATGTTCGTGCCATGCTCATATTGTTCTGGGTGTATCATGTTCATCTTGTTCATGCTATGATTGATCTGATAGCATCATGTTAATCCTTGTTAACCTGTAATTACCATGCTATTGTATGTCTTGATTGCTCTTGTTTGCTGTGAGCTTGCAAGTACATTCAATGTACTAACCTAGCGTGTCATGCTAGTTTGCAGGTCATGCCGGATTTGATTGCTTGTTGGTCGTGGATTCCTTGTTTGCGAGCTAGGATGAGTGTTCCAGATAGAGTCCTTGTAGAGTGGAGTTCATCGCTGTTGTCATTTTCTGCTGCTAGAATTATTCCGCTGCTTCGTGTTGTTCTGCTACTTGCATAGAGCAACCGTGGCAGGCGTAGTGTTGCCGTGCCGATGTAATCCCTTGTACCCATTTAGATTGTAATAAAGAGGTGATTTGTTCTATGCTAAGTAGTGTCGTATTCCAGAAGACTTCTGCTCGATTTCTGGGCTAGAATATGGGGCGTTCCAGTTTCTCTGAGCCGGGGTGCCACAGTCTTGGTATCAGAGCAGGTCTGGCTATAAGATGCCCTAGCCCGCACGAGCTTTAGAATGCGGTAGTATAGAGCCTAGTTGGTTTGTTGCACTTGATTAATGCATTTGTTTGTCGCAAAGCATGCATATAGATTATTATCTGGTCGCTGATAGTAATCTTGCGTGTGTATGTGGTATCGGTTTAGATCCACTACCTGCACCCTTCATCTTTGCATACCCACTCTTTGGTGTTTGGTGTCACCTCTGTCCTAGTAGAGTGATGCCCTGGTACCGAGTGTTCCAGACACCATTTGCAGGTGTTATGCTCGGATATCGCGTCGATATTCTTCCATCATCAACCCTTATCGTTTCGGTGATAGACTTGTCTCTATCCCAAATCGTGCCATCCACCTTGTCCCTTTGGCAACCCTTACTGATCCTTGTCATCAGAAAAGGGCAATACTAGCAAGCCCAGCTTTCCACCTCTATCCTACCCTGTCATCCCATTCTTTGGACGTGTACGGTTCCCTTACATACACTTGATGATGATGTGGTCATGACCTTTGTGTCTCGCTACATGATCACCATGTCTGTCCTCGCCCCCATATTCATCCAGATGTAACCGGTGTTCAGCCAGCGCTTGGTGTAGCCTTGGTTACGCCAACTCCTTCCACACATGAATTCACTTTCGTGCACACCGCCACAGCATATTGGATCGTAGTACCAGAGTTTCCATGAGATTTGTGTGCTTAGGTGTGCATGCATATTATTGTTGTGTGTAGCAGTAATATGCGATGTTTCCTGATTATTAATATTATTTGTATGATTTGTGTGCTTTTGTTTTCATCTTTTCTTTTGCTTCTTTCTTTGGGACTTCGGTGTTGCCATATTTGCCCCTTATTAATGTTGCTCATCAATCGGCACTGGACCCAAAGAATCAGCAAGGAGTTCAAATATTTGGAAACTCAGCTAAGCAGAACGGAATTCTCAGCCGACAGCAGTGAAATGGGAAAATATATGATCTTGATGTTGATAATCAAGTTTGCATTAGTGTGCACTCGTCACAACAGTACGGATAATCAAGTCTACCTCAGTGTGCACTCTTCATAGCAGAAATTATCAAATCAGCAAAAAAATTATGTGCAAGATCGAACGTATATCATCGGTCAAAGGTATGGTTTAGATGCAAGGTTTATTCTTTGTTGAGAATGATTTTGAAACACAATATACCTGGAAGCAAGCAAGAATGTGCCATGTGTTGAATACTCAGAAAGGATGATAGTCCAGCAAACCCTGTTTCATACAAGTAATCAATAGCAGAAATATCAAGATGATATGTATATGTGGTAATCGGCCCGCATATCACAATGAGAAGCTTCTAGTGTAATGCAACCCAGTATTTCCTTGCAAGCTACCAGAGAAGCTTCCAATACAAGATTCCTCTATCTTCCTTGGTACGGTACATGGATGACTTCCCATACAAGATACTCTGTCTTCTTCAGTAAGCAACCGCAAAAGCTTCCAGCATAAGGTTCCGAGTCCTTCCCCAGCAAATCTTTAAGGGGGGAAGCTTCTGAAGCACGATACCCAGTCTTCCTCAGCAAGATACTCTCAACGGTTTCTAGCATAAGCCATCCAATCTTCCTTTGTACGACATTGTGCAAAATATTACACTGTGAATTGACAGCATATGGTAGTGCATCCCAAGAATCAGATCCGCAACAGTTGGTCAGAAGCAAGAATCAGTCAGAACACAAGTCCACCTGGGGAATTAAATTCTCGTGTATACAGAGAGAGAGAGAGAGAGAGAGAGCATGCTGCAAGGTTCTTGAAAGCCACTGGTACAATGATGAAGTCAAGAATCCGACAATCCCACGAGTCATGCATGAGAAAGAAAGCCAGTTATACACCTCAATTGGTGTGCAAGAACCGATAAGTTTTGGAGAAAAGCAACATGGGATAGCAATTTTTGACAAAACTCAGTGAGGCCAGTTTCCTCATACCCGACAAGGCGATATCATTAACCCTTGTCACCAGCTTGTATGCTTGACGACAAAAATGACTTATATACAAGTACGTGTGAACCTGTATAGTTCCTATCACATGATACATGACCAAGGATAAGTTATGATCACCGAAGTATTGCACCCGACAATATCTATGGTCACACGAAGAAGCAATATCTGAGTCTGTCAAGTCAGACCAAAGGCCAATTCAACAGTTTACCTCAGTGAGGTTGGTAAAGCATCACACAGCCTACTATCCCATGGGCATACGGACAAAATGAATAATAAGAATGGTGAATAACAGTTTTGAGGCATGTCTCCTCACTTCTGAGGATCATCAAAGGGTAACCTATCATGAACAAAATTCTTCTGTCAGAGACACCGTCAGTCAAGTCTGCGTATACTATCATATAAGGTCGTGCCCCTTTATGTTGGTCACAACAGGCGACAATATAACATTTGGTACGGATCTGACACTCGAGATAGTGAAGTCAGCGAGATGATTCAGAAAACTCCCGCGAGAAGTAAGAATCTGTCAGGGGAACAACTATGATTCACATCACTATTTTGAACCCGGAGGATCAACATTGAGCTGAGAAACCCAATGCAAGGAGTAAAAGATTGGGTGTCCACCAGGAAAAAAATGTTCACAACTTCATGAAAGGTTGTCAGTGCTGCATGACACACCCATCGGAAATCACTCTTGGGCTTGTGAGACAGACAAATATCTCAGTCATGACAACCTATCACACTTAGCTAAGTCAACAAATATGAAAAGAATTGGAGGTAGTATAAGCCTGAACACGTAAGGTAAGATCTGTCAGAATGTGGATACAGTGAAGCAAACCACCCCAGAGCCGGGCAGTCTCGCCATATGAAATTAAGTGGGAACAATCAATAATGGAAAAAGGATACCCGAATTGGAAATGGTTTCCTTAAGTCAGTATATTCATACTTGTTCCCTGAGCAACCAAATCTCGAGGACGAGATTTCTTTAAGGGGGGAAGGTTTGTCATGTCCTTATTTTTGGCCTTTTCTTTTTCATTTGATTTTCTGAGATTTTTGCTTGAGATTTCTTTTTCCGTGGCTATGTGGTCTGAGAACTGGAGAAGTTGACCTCTTCTTCCTTTCCAGAGTGGCTTCTCATCCTCGTATCCTTCCCCAAGCCATGCCATTTCCATCTTGGACCAACCTCAATATTCTTTTCCTTGGGAATATTCCTTTTTCTATTAAAGGAATAATCCTTTTTGCCCTAGGTTCTGAAGCAACCTATATTTCCGTCAGTCCTAAAATTCCCAAATAATTCTCATAAATTTTCTGGGTCCTATCTTGCTCAAATATGTCAAGTTCCTTCATTGACATGATCCAAGATCAAGCTCAATTAATTCCTTTCATATTCTGCCCTAGATGGCACTTTGTGAAGCAAGTGCTATTTATCTTTGATCATTTGACCCCAACCTTTTTGTACATATTTTCATGTCAATATCATTGCCTCATGCCAAAATTCAACTCCATTTGCCTAGTAAAGGCAGATCCTCCCTCTCTATCAAGAGTAATGAACTAGGTGCTGATACAGTACAAAAAAATAAACTAAATTAACCAAACTTGCCTGATGTTGAGGCAATCAAGAACGCTGCATAAGTGAATATATAAACCACGGAAAAGTGAGCTAATCCAACCAATCTTGCTTGCACAATGGAAAGAGCCACAGGCTTATCTCTCCAGCAAATTAAATTCCTCAGTGATTTTTCAAAGTTCCTGTCTAAGGGAATTCATTATGAAGGAAGTACTATCTCGGATAACCCAAATGAGTTGAAATTTTGCATGGTCCCTCATATCATCAAATCAAAGATCTCCTCAAGAATTGAGATCATGCAATACATCCATGTGAGCTCACCTATAATTCTTTGTTTTTGTCCAAATGTTCAGTTTGTGAAGCAACTATATTTTATCTTGCTCCATTATTGCTAGAAAATTTTTCAGGACCTTCTCCTTCCCATATAACCTATTTCCACAAAATTTGGGCTCAATTCATCTAGCCATTTGCTCTCTGCAATTTTTATAAGTTTATGTCTAGATTGAAGCATTGTGAAGGAAGTACCATTTTGGTGTATCCATTTGGTATGGAACTTTTATAGTGACTTCATATTCTTATATAACCCATCTATTCCAAATTTCAGCTCAATCCAAGCTAGTATGTGAGTTCCACTTGCTCATTTCCAAATATGGTCAGTAGGGCACTTTCTACAACAAGTGCTTGGTAAACCCCTCTGTATGAGCTAAAGCCCTGCCATATTAATGACCTTAGTAAGTGATAAACCCCAGTCAAATCCTCCCGACCAATCTTCTGCAGATGGCATCAAACACCTTGATGTTCGTTCGTTTTCTTGCCAGGCGTTGACTCATCCTGTATCCGTGTGCCGGTTTCTTTGCTTCACGGCTTTCTCTGTAGCACGCCCTATCCACCAGACACGGTTTGGCAAACTCGAGCACGGGTGCTCCTCGCGTTCACGCGGTGACCATCGCCCTGGCATGCAGTGGACGCGCTCTTGCTATCGTTTGCTTCGGGCCCCTCTCCTGCTCGGTGTCTCAACAACCACGGGCGCGTCTCCCAACTCACTCTCACTGTCCTTTTCTCCCTGGACCTGTCTCCCCTTCCGGCAGCCCGCTCGCAGGCGCTCGTCGCCGTGTGCCCACGGCAGACTGTAGCCGACCATCGCCTTCCACCTCTGGCTGCTTCTCCCTCGTGCCCCTTGTCCTTCTTTGCCCCATGAGCCCTTCCCTATTGCTCCTCGTCGCCTTCCGTCGACCGAGCTCGACCGCACACACATCTGTGGTGACGGTCAGCTCGACATCATCGTTCCCGCCTATTTAATGGCCACCCGAGCCCCTCCCGAGCATCCCATCGACCTCCTCTAGCTCCCAGCCCCTCCCTAGCCACTTCCCTGAGCCCGAGGAGTTCCCCCCGCCTCCAATGGCCGCTGATCACCTCGGCCTAAATTGGCGCCACTCCGAGCTCTTCTCCACCTCTTTCCACCACCAATGGATCCCATGAGGTCTAGCGCAGCCTCCACGCACTCCCACCCCTTTCCTGTGGTCTCTGGCTAAGAGCTCACCTGCACCCGTAGCCGCCGCCCGCCCTGTCCCATGAAGTCAGCCCTCCCATCGTTCCGGCGTCCATGCACTCCACCGGCAGAAGCGCCTCGGTCCCCTGAGCACTTCGGTAGCCAGAACTTCGCTGGAGGTAGCTGGAGTCGCCCGGGGCAGTCGCTGGGGTGCGCGTCCTCCTCTGCTCGATCGTGCCCAGTCGATAGGAGGAAGAAGGAGCCAAGAGGAGAGAGAGAAGGATAAGGTGGGCCCCACCTGTAAGTGTCTCCGCGTTGACCCCATGGGCCCGCTGACGTGGATAAGTGAAAGCGTACTTCTGAAAGTATGTTTTCCGGTGGAGTAAGCGTATTCTGCCTCTGCTTTAGCCAAACATGTGTTTTCCTTGTTCTGAAGACGTAATCTGAGGAATGCGCTTTCTGATTTTCCAGCCAGGGGCCTTTCTGTAGAAGTTATTTTTACAGATTGGTCCCTAAACTTCGTCTGGCTACAACTTTTCAACCACAACTCTGATTGAGGTGAATCCAAAGCCTACTTCTTCATCTCGGCGAGCTCTATCTTTTGGTATCATTTTCACTAGGTGGTCATGATGACCCACAAGTATAGGGGATCTATCTAGTCCTTTCGATTAGTAAGAGTGTCGAACCCAACGAGGAGCAGAAGGAAATGATAAGAAGTTTTCAGTAAGGTATTCTCTGCAAGCACTGAAATTAGCGGTAACAGATAGTTTTGTGATAAGGTAATTTGTAACGGGTAACAAGTAATAAAAGTAAATAAGGTGCAGCAAGATGGCCCAATCCTTTTTGTAGTAAAGGACAAGCCTGGACAAACTCTTATATAAAGGAAAACGCTCCCGAGGACACATGGGAATTCTCGTCAAGCTAGTTTTCATCACGCTCATATGATTCGTGTTCGGTACTTTGATAATTTGATATGTGGGTGGACCGGTGCTTGGGTACTGCCCTTCCTTGGATAAGCATCCCACTTATGATTCACCCCTCTTGCAAGCATCAGCAACTACAAAAGAAGTATTAAGGTAAACCTAACCATAGCATGAAACATATGGATCCAAATCAGACCCTTATGAAGCAACGCATAAACTAGGGTTTAAGCTTCTGTCACTCTAGCAACCCATCATCTACCTATTACTTCCCAATGCCTTCCCCTAGGCCCAAACAATGGTGAAGTGTCATGTAGTCAATGTTCACATGACACCACTAGAGGAAAGACAACATACATCTCATCAAAATATCAAACGAATACCAAATTCACATGACTACTTATAGCAAGACTTCTCCCATGTCCTCGGGAACAAATGTAACTACTCACAAATCATATTCGTGTTCATAATCAGAGGGGTATTAATATGCATAAAGGATCTGAACATATGATCTTCCACCAAATAAATGAACTAGCATCAACTACAAGGAGTAATCAACACTACTAGCAACCTATAGGCACCAATCTGAGATTTTGAGACAAAGATTGGATACAAGAGATGAACTAGGGTTTGAGATGAGATGGTGCTGGTGAAGATGTTGATGGAGATTGACCCCCTCCCGATGAGAGGATCGATGGTGATGACGATGGTGATGATTTCCCCCTCCTGGAGGGATGTTTCCCCGGCAGAACAGCTCCGCCGGAGCCCTAGATTGGTTTCGTCAAGGTTCCGCCTCGTGGCGGCGGAGTTTCGTCTCGAGAGCTTGCTTATGATTTTTTCCAGGGCAAAAGACTTCATATATCCAAAGATGGGCACCGGAGGCCTACCAGGGGGCCCACGAGGCAGGGGGCGCGCCCCCACCCTCGTGGATGGTGGGTGGCCCCCTCTGGTGCTTCCTTCGCCCAATATTATATATATATATATTCTGAAACTGACTTCTGTGGAGTTTCAAGACTTTTGGAGTTGTGCGGAATAGGTCTCTAATATTTGCTCCTTTTCCAGCCAAGAATTCCAGCTACCGGCATCCTCCCTTTTCATGTAAACCATGTAAAATAAGAGAGAATAGGCATAAGTATTGTGACATAATGTGTAATAATAGCCCACATGCAATAAATGTCGATATAAAAGCATGCTGCAAAATGGACATACCAACTCCCCCAAGCCTAGACCTCGCTTGTCCTCAAGCGGAAGCCGGTATCGAAAAATATGTCCACATGTTTAGAGATAGAGGTGTCGATAAAATAAAATATGGACATGAGGGCATCATGATAATTCTTAGAACAGCAACATATATATATATAGGACAACACTATTCTAATACTAGGATTAGAATAGTTATTTGGATCACGGCACGCTCTATAAGGCGCGTGGAGGTCTTCCTGAACTCACCCCGATCTAATCCATCCAGCCCCGACCACACTAGCCTCAACCCACTCCCCGCGCGGCGGCACCAACCAAAGCCCCGCCGGCGCCGGCCTGCCCACATCTGCACCGCCGCCTGCATCCCGCCTAACGCCACCCCCAGCGAGCCACCACCCCTCCCTGTCCCGCACCCAAAAGCCCCAGCGACGTGCGGCGCCGCGGCGCCGCCCACCACCAGTATCCCGCGCTGCCGTCGCCGACCACTAGGACCTCTCGCCGCCGCCCACCACCACCTGGATGTCCCCCTCTATGCATTGATCCGGTCTTGCCCGAGCTCCCCCTGGGACGGATGAACACAGGGCAGAGGCACCTGTGCTGGGAGGAGCAGAATAGGGGCGCCGACACCAGGAATAGCAAGCCGTGCCTCACCCGACCACCTCCTCGCTTCTCCCTCCGCTGGAGCATGCCGACGCCCCGTATCCCACCGCCGGTGCCGCTCCTCAACTCTGGCGACGCCAAGAGCCTGCACCACCTCGGGTCTTTACCCACGCAGCCAGTGGCGGCTTCCTCTTCCTCCAGCCGCTCGCGCTCCTCCGTGGAGGACTCCCGTTGTCGCCTCTGCAACCCCTGCCTAAGCATCCATCGCACGTGACCTTCTCTGGCGTGTCTGATCGACCTTCCCATCGTCTCTTGCTTGAACGTCTGAATTGCTGCTGCTCCTCCATGTAAATCTGCTGCTAGATGAAGACCATGTAAATCTGAACGTTCTAAATCCGCTGCACTACTAGGGTTGCTCTGTGTTGTGCCCTTTTGTTGGGTGAAGCTATTCTTATCTGCTAGCTTTGACATAGGCTGCTACATCATTTGGAGCTTGGAATCGATTTCATCATCAGGTGTGTACTTGGACTATCGACAGGTAGCTGTGATGTTTGTTTCTACAATATTGTTTGCAAGTCAGTAATGTTAGTATAAATGCTTCTCTGTTCTTTATAGTATGTTAAATAAATAATTGGGTCTGCATCTGCATAAAAAAGAGAGTCCCTTTTTTATTTTGATTCGATAATTCATTTCATATGTTCTTAAAAAAGAATTATGCGTATCCAGTCCTGCGAACAGTCACATCATCGCCAATAGAACGGTCACATCATCGCCAGCAGAGCAGTTAAAACATCCACTCATGGATACCACTATAGAATGAGTAGGTGAATTACTTCTTGTTAGTTAGAACTGATGTATTATGCTTCAGTCTATGTTCATCTTGAACTACTGCGCACTTGAATTCAGAGGAGTGAAACCAGATCATGTGGCTGTTTGATCAGCTGTTAATTCTTCATGGGCATATGCTCAATTACTAGCCAGTAGTAGTCCAGTTATGTCTACACTTCATATACAACCGTTTATCTTATTTCCCTCGCCACTTTCAGGTTAAAAAAAGAGTTTTTGATGGCTCAGTTCAACATATTCACTTGCACTGGAAATACAGGGGACTAGTGATTTGTGGAATTTGAGCTACAGAGAATTGAGGTACTGCTTTGTTTCTGGGATGATTGCGCAGCTTTACTGAAAACTCGACCTGCATTACAAAAAGTAGGTACTAGAAAATGAATAAATTGATTTTGTCAGAGCAACTATGCAGAGCAAACTTTCATTTATTTTCCTAAATGACATGCTTTAATTTATCCTATCTTTCTTTACTAACATCATTACTTTTCCTTTCGTGGCAGCCCCCACACGCCGCCGCCCCATCCGCCGTCGCGACAAGCATCCCTGGGATTGCCACGACCTCGCACATGCCATGGGTGTGGCCCTAGATGAGATGCAGCTCCCCTTCGCCCGGATCCATCTCCCCACCGTTGTCATGACACATGAGTTCAGATGTTAACTAGAATGCTAGAGACGGAATGCTAGAGACGGATTTCTAGGAGCAACAACAGGGGCACCGCTGGATGGCAGCAGTGTTCATGCAGCCACAGCAGAGCGCCAGGGAGTTGCAAAAATCCAGATCCTCGGTACTCCATGTGGCCCGTTGCAGTCCGGATTGGGGTGCAGGCGTCGTCCAAGTCCCAATTCCTCGATGATGACCCAACACCATCTCAGTCCAGCCCCGTAGCGCCAGGGAGGTCGAGGCCATCGCGAGCAGAAGTCCCTAGTAGAAGGTGAGGGTGACAAATTTTGTCTTATGTATTTGTTGTGTCCCTCCTTTTTCTACCAGTCAGTTCGGTGACATCTACCAGGAAGACTACTTTGTGAACCACATGAAGAGTGATGTGCAGGGGAAACAAGAATTACGAACCCTCCATCCCATGCGAGCAGTATGAAAGACAGGGAAGTGCATCCTGGCAGACTATGTGGCTCAGTGTGTATGTTAAATGAAGGAAAAAGAAATAGCAGGTGTCCAGCAGCATCAGTGTGTGGCTCCCCTATAATTCTTCTCTGTGTGTGTGTGCACACGCGCTGCACACGAGGATAAATACGAGGAAAAATGGAGGCGTCCGGGCCAGGACCTGGCGGAGTAGATTGCCCGGAGTGTCGGGCATGGCCATGGCATCCGACCGCAGACGACGACGAATCCGCAATGTTGTAGCTTGCTGCCGTCGGGTGCGTGCATTCCGTTGGTGTGTCGCGTGAGTGGTCAGTGTGTGCGTTGTGCTAGTAGTATGTCCCGTGAGTGGTGAGTGTGTGCGATGTGCTAGTAGTATGTGCTGATGTGCAGGGTGCATGCATGTATGAGTGCACATGCGTGTTGTCACACACGAACTCAAAAATGTTTCAGATTTCGTAGCCAACTTGTGTGCACCACAGCTGTTCGTGTTTATGACCCAAAAGGAGAATATTACATTTATACTAAACAAGAAAAAAAATACAGAGACATTTTATCAGGTATTCTCCTGATTTAATGTTCATTTCTTTGTACTTATGCATGTATAGAACCAAGCCCATTTAATTTATATTTTTAAAATTTTCATTTATATCATAGAAAACATGAGGGTACATGAAAGAATACTACGGCATTCAATATGTTTTTAATGGAAAAACAATAAATTACAAAAAAGGATGAAGTTCAACCACTAAAAATAGGGGAGTCCAAGAATAAAAAAATGGGGTTAACAGAAACAAAAAGGGAATTTAACACAATCATGAGAAGTATGCGGTACAAAACGTTTTGAAATTTAGAGATAGAATTGAGGGAAAAGTTTAATTTTTTAAAGTGGATTTTCCCTGTTTCGAAAAAAGCTAGAGTTTCAAATTTAAATAACGGAGAAGTTCAATATTTATTACAAAACCAAGAAGGTTAAAATAAAAGAACAGCGCAACTTAATGTTTATAAAAAACAGAGGTCAAAATTTTCAACAATTAGTTCAACAAAGTTTATAAAAATGAGGTTTTTCGAGTATGTTTATAAAACCAGTGTTCAAATTTAAATAATTGAGCCCCTTCAATGTATATTACATAACTGAGATTTTCCCTGTTACTAAAAGAATAGCCCAAAGAAGTTCGAAGTAAAATAGAGCAGTTAAAAAACTTAAATGCATTTTCCCTTTGAAAAACTAGAGGTTCAAATTTAAACAAGGGAGAAGATCAATATTTATTACAAAATCAAGAAGGTCAAATTAAAAAAAGTGCAGTCCAACATGAAAACAACCGGAAGTTCTGCTACTACATAGTGTGTGTATCATATGAGAAAAAAGAGAAAAAATGACAAAGTCTAAATTTTTTGTTGCTAGAAGTTCAGGTGCTCCGCCAGGAAAAGATAAAAAATTGTAGTGAGAAAGGTTCACCGTGTATGTACATGTTCAAAACCCAAAAAATCAAGAAGTTCAAAAAAAAAATAACGAAGAAGTTCAATGATTACAAAACATAGATTTTCCTCGTTATTAAAATAATAAAGTTGTTTCTTTTCCACAAGTTTCAGAAGCTACATGATTTGTGTAAATCAAACGAACAACTGATGAATTATGAACAAAAACACATGGTAGAAGTTTGATGTGAAAAAACAACCCCGGTTGCATTGCAGATGTGAATAGAAGAAAACAAAACTAAAATGCTAAAATGTTTGCTGCAAGAAGTTCACGTGCTCCTTCAAGCTCAAATCAAAATTGCTTGCGCAAGAAGTTCATTATTCATTTACTTGCAAGAAGTCCAAAATACGAAAATAGAGCGGTTTGATATTTCAAAAATTACTTAAGTTTTCCTTTCTATATAAAATCAAGAAGTTCAAATTAAATAATGGAGTAGTTCGATGTACACGAAAAACTCAAAGTCTTTCTGTTTTTAGGAAAAATAAAAGCGTGAAGTTCAATTTTAAGAAAATTGTTTGATGCTTATTTAGAAACCATATTTTTTCTACGCATAAAACTAAAAAGTTCAAATTAAAATAACAGAGAAGTTTGAAGTTTTGAAGACACTCATATTTTTTTCTTGTTACTAAAGAATAAAATGAAGAAATTCAAATTAAAATGAAAGGATATAACTAAAAAAGATGGAGAAGTTCGATGATTATAGAAAACACAGATTTTCCTCATTCTTAAAGAATGGAAACAAGAAGTTCAAAAATAAAAAACAAGAAGTTCAACATTTAAAAGTAGGGCGCTTCAAAATTTCATAAAAAAGATTAAGAAATAAAACCAGGAAGTCCATATTAAAAAGATCGAGAAGTCCAATGATTATAGAAAACTCAGAATTTCCTCGTTATTAAAGAATGAAAACAAGAAGTTCAAATAATAAAAAAAAAGAAGTTCAACTTTTAAAAATAGATCACTTCAAAATTTCATAAAAAGGGATTAAGAAAATCATATTAAAAATTCATAAAAAAATCTCAGATATTTTCACGTAACCGAGAGAAGTTCAGATTGATAACTGCGAGAAGTTCACGTACTACACGGTGTGCATTTTGTATTAAAAAAGAATAAAAAAGCAAAGTCTAAAAGTTTTGTTGTTATAAGTTCAAGTCGTCCATCGGATAAAGTTGAAAAAATTATTGTGAGAGAGGTTTGCACAAAAGGTATATCATTTGTGTAACACGGACGAAATGAATGGGAAAATTTCAAATGAAAATATATCACAGAAGTTCAACGTGAAAACAGCAGGAAGTTCGACTACTATGTGAATGAATTTCAGATGAAAAAACTTTTAAAATCGTCACGAGTATGAAAAAACGATCAACACGGGAAAGTTGCGTGTTTACATCAGCTTTCCACCGGTATATTCTTTGCTCAATTCCGATGAGTGTTCCGGTTGGTGGATGGAGAGCTATGGGCAAGAAAATCACGTGAAAAAGAGAGTGAAGTTCAGGTACACGCACCGAGAAGTCCAGGTTCTTCACACGGTGCATTTTCGAATAATCTATTTCGCGATAAAGGCAGAAAGAATGATCTCGCCATTTTCGCAATTACTTGAAAACGGCTAGGAATTAGAGAAAACCATCAACATGAAAAAGTTTCGCATTTTTTATAGCTTTTCAACGGTATATTATTTGCGCCTTTCCTATAAAGTTTGTAGAAAATACGGTGAAAATACGTTTTTCGCCATTTCCGAAACTGACTTAAAACCGTAAAGAATCGGGAGAAACAATACATACCAAAAAGTTTCGCATTTGTTCAAGCTTTCCAACGCCATATCATTTGCTGCATTCGGACGCATGGTTAAAAATGAGCTTGAAAATACGAACTCGGTAGGACTTGTACCGTTTCTAAATTACTCTTAAACCCTTCAAAATTAGAAAAAACTTTCAAAATGAACAATTAACGCAATTTCATAAGCTTTCCAACGCCGTATTATATGCCTCAATTGGATTAGCCGTTTAGAAATGACATCGAAAGTACGAACTCAGCTGTTCGGTTTATGGAATTTTACTTTTTTTCAAATTACTCTTTAACCATATGGAATTAGAGGAAACTCTCAATATGTGGAAGGAGCGGTTTTGCAGCAGCTTTCCAACACCATATTATATACCTCATTCCGATAAACGGTTTAGAAATGCGATCGAAAATACTATTCACGTTTTTTGTGTGAAGAAAAAACGGTTTTCAAAACTGCTCTTAAACCGCTTACATTTTGTCAAAAATTTAACTTGGGTCATGATACTGGTGTCCATAGCTTTCCAACGGTATATCGCAATCCCCATTTGGACACCTTTTAGGTGAAGTTCAACCTAGTACTCGGGGAACGTCAGGCGCGTTACTCGGGAAGTTCATGTTGTGATCAGAATATTATTCTGATCCCGTGATCAGAATAGTGTTTATATATATATATATAAACTTTGGATCACGATTATATATATATTTATATATATATAGGACAACACTATTCTAATCCCAGGATTAGAATAGTTATTTGGATCACGATCTGCCCTATAAGGAGCGACGAGGTGTTCCCGAACTCCGAACCGGTGCCTACCAAAAAAAACCCCATCGCCCACCTCCGTTTCCACCGAGCCCCCACCCCATCGTGTGAGATCCCGCTGCTGCCCAATCCCCCACCCGATCCCCACCTTCCCCCGTAGCGCTGCTGGCCAGCGGATCCGCCGCCCCAACGGCGTGTGTTGCCGGCCACCGGAGCCGCCGCCCACACCCACGCGCACTGCCATCCGCCGACGTCCTTGGATCCCCGTGCGCCGACATACCATCCGCCGCGTCCCAGTCCCTCCGCCTGCAGCCGACACCGCCATGGCCGCCAGCGCCGCCCCGCACCCTCCCCGACCCCCCGCGCTGCGACCTATACCGTCGCCGCGGTCGCACCCCACGTCGGCCTCAACCACGCCTCCCGACGCCGCCCCGCCCAGTCCTGGCGCACCTCGCGCTGTCGTCCCCTCGGCCATGACGTGCCACCCGACGCCGTCCTCGGCCGCAACACAGCTCCCGCTGCCGTTCTCTGAAATGGACGCCGGCCCCTGGGGTCGAGAAGCCGCCGACCCCAACGCGTCTCCTGCCTCCTACCCGCCGGCCTGGACGCGCTCCCGCCGTTCCCCCATCCCCGACGCGCCTCCCTGGCCAAACCTCCAAATGCAAAGCAAATCCCATGCTGCAGGTCGTGCGTGCTCCACATCAGCACCTTCCTCCTGCCGGTGACTACTCCCTGCCAATCCTCTTCCTCCTTGATCTCCACCAATATTGCATATGGTGCATTGCACCTGTTTGTGTTTATGCCTCAGTGGAGAAAAGGATGGCATCTAACATAGGTTGTTGAGTATGTGCTACAGTTGAAAAATGGTATTTTTGTGCAAGCTGCAAATGTACAAATATAAAAATTGGGTTGTGATTCAACTATGTGTGATCCTCTTTTTAGAGAAAGAAACTATGGAAGTCCATACATCAATTCCGAGAGAGTTCAAACTATGTGTGTGTGTGTGAAATACTTTGACGCCCTCCATGTTTTTAGTGAAATTCCACCAAAGCGGAGGCACTACTTTCTTATATGGGAATGAGATGCCATATAAAAAAATTGATCTGTTTTTGTGCTTTTATAACTGTGTTTCTTTTTGTGAAGGTCAAAAGTTATGTTCGAGAAGGTCAAGTGTGTTATGTGTATCTAAGCAAGTTCAATAAATTTAAACACAAAAGGAAAAACATGGAGATTTGTAATTCTTTTAGAATTTCAAGTGACAAACAAAATTTAGAAAGAGCACAAACAAAATTTAAGCCTAAAAAACATTCACTTCAAGCATGAACAAAAAGATAAAGGATGTTATCTTTGTTCTAGAACGCAAAACAAAATTTAAAACCAAGAAATTCAAATTAAAATAATAGAGTAGTTCGATCTTAATAAAAAAATGGTTTTTTTGTTTCTAGAAATAAAACCAAGAAGTTCGAGAAAGGTCAAAATGTTGTGTTCGAGAAGGTCAGGTGTGTTTATAGGGAAAATGGATTTCCTCGTTTGTAAAAAAAATCTAGAGGTTCAAATTTAAATAACGGAGAAGTTCAATGTTTATGACAAAATATAAAGAAGGTCAAATTAAAAAAAAACCGAGAAGTTCAAAAAGTTTATAAAAATGGTTTCTCTTCTTTATAAGAAATACCTAGAAGTTCAAAATTAAAATAATTGACAGTTCAATAATTATTACATACCTAGTATTTTCCACGTTACTAATGAATAACACCAAGAAGTTATAATTAAAAAAAATGAAGGTCTTCGACGTTTATAAAAGACTCAGATTTTCCCTGATACTAAACATTAAAACCAAGAAGTTCAAATTTAGAAAACGGAGTAATTAAATGTATATTAAAAACTCAAATTTTTCTTGTTACTGAAAAATAAAACCAAGAAGTTCAATTTTAACAAAGTGGAGTAGTTTGATATTTATTTGAAAACTCGGTTTTTTCTGTTGCTAAAGAATAAAACTAATAAGTTCTATTTGAAATAATGTAGCGACCAGACCTCAAACATTCTGATCTCTGTGCTCCGGTGTCATCCCTGGATCAGTAATGCTGACACCACACAGTACTCAGAGGATTTATAGCAGAGTAGCAATCACACACTTATTACATCGAGTGTCTCAAAAGAGAACTTATTACAATAAGTATGGCTTAAGGCCATCTAATAACGATAACAGCGGAAGGCTTGGAAGATAAGTGAGTCAATCAACTCCAACGGCATCACTGAGTATAGAACCACGACCTAAACTCCTTAATCGTCGTCTGAAAAGTCTGCAACATTAACGTTGCAGCCCGAAAACGGGTCAGCACATGGAATATGCTGGCAAGGTAACACATAGAGAGTAATGGAATGAAACAACTATACTATATGCATATTTGGCTGGTGGAAAGCTCTATGGTTAAAGTTTTGCGTAAAGCCAATTTTTCCCTACTTCAAAGGAATAAAATTTAATTACTATCATGGTGGTTGATAAACATTGAGAATGGTTGACAGCATTCTCAATCCCAATTAAGCATCATCATTAAACATAACCCAACAAAATTAATTTAGAGTAACATGTTGAGATTCACATGAAAACCCAAGTACTAGATACTCAAGATGTCCATAACCGGGGACACGGCTAACCATGATTAGTTTATTACACTCTTCAGAGGTTTCGCACTTTTCCCCACAAGAATCGATCGCCTCCGTTTGTTTTCTCGCACTACAGGGTGTTTGAGAAGACGGATGACCGAGACATAGTCTTTCAGAAGCGCTAGCACCTTACGATCGGGTAGACCGTACCACCTACATCCCCTACATCTGCTAGTCTACCACTGTAAGAGTTCGCACGACTTAGTCAACTATGCTAGAGCCCATAATAGCTTGTGGCTGCACACGGAAGTTTCTAGTATGAATAGTCTCATGATCCCTTTGAGCCTGGGTGGCGGTCCAAAAGAAAACAGGCAAGTCCTGGAATACCCAGGTGCCTCAACCCACCCAGATGTGTGTTTAAGTTGCCACCTTAGATAAACCATTAATTAACAATCTCACATCTGTCATGGATATCACTCACCCAATCCACGTCTACTAGCATAGCATGGCATAATAAGCAAACGTAGAAGTAACTCCCAAAGGTTTGATAATAAACAGGTAATATGTACTACCTCATCTACTTCCCATCCCACAATTTAATTATATCCTAATCATGCATGTGTGAGGATTGATCTAATGCAATAAAACTGGGTAGTAGAAAAGGTATGATCAAAGTGTTACTTGCCTTGCTGATGATCCGCGAAACCTAACGATTCGAAGTAACAGGCGGCGCACTCCGGGTATTCTATCGCACACAAACAAACAAGCATACAATAAGTACTCATCTAATGCACAGGTAAAACTCAAATAAGAGATCTAACCAGAAGGTTCAACTTAAGAACTCCGGTTGGCAAAAAGAATCAAATCGAACGAAGCAACGAAAGACAAACGGCGAAAGAAAACAACTTCGTTCTAGTAATCTGGATCTAGGGAAAATTTTACAGTAACAAAAACTTGTTTAAGTTGGTTAAACGGATAGAGGGTTTCGAGACGAATCCCTAGGCGCTTGAATCGCCTGACTCCGATAAACGAGCGAAAAGTTAAACTAAAACGAAAATTGGATCAGGAATCACGATCAGAAAAATCGCGGATTTAATCCAAGAAAATGAAAAACGATGAATGCCAATTTTTTTTCTCTTTTTTTGGCATGGAAAATGAGGCGTGACGAACCTCGGCGGAGGAAATCCGGCGGCGGCGGCTTCGGCGGCGCGCTCGGATCGAGGCGGGGCTGATGGGCTGGGGCGGCTCGGGGCGGCGCTATTTAAAGGCTGCCCCCGGGCGGTGTCCCGCTCGGGTACGGCTCGAAGTCGGTTCGTTTTTTTAATTATTCCGCTCGGAAGAAAAATAAAAAGAAATACTAAACGGACTCCAAAAATTCCGAAATAAATTTTCACGGGCTTCTAAAATCAAGCCGCACAAGGTGAACATTTATTTGGGCCCTAAATGCAATTTTGAAAAACACACATTTTTCCTAAATTCAAATAAAACTCCGAAATAAAATCTTATTTGATTTTTTTATTAAATCCTCAATATTTCTTTATTTTGGGAAAGTCATTTTATTCCCTCTCTCATATTTTTGTAATAGAAATAATTGATGATAAAATAAATAAAATCAAATGATCCTATTCTCAAAATTTTAGAGAACTCAAATATGAAAATAACGAAATCCCAACTCTCTCCGTGGGTCATTGAGTTGCGTAGAATTTTTAGGATCAACCAAAATGCAAAATAAAATATGATATGCATGATGATCTAATGTATAACATTCCAAATTGAAAATTTGGGATGTTACAAACCTACCGCCCTTAAGATGAATCTCGCCCTCGAGATTCGGGTTGGCTAGAAAATAGGTGAGGGTGGTCTTTGAGAAAATCTTCCTCTCACTCCCAGGTGGCTTCATCCTCTGAGTGGTGGCTCCACTGAACTTTGCAAAACTTGATAACCTTGCTGCGAGTAACTCGGCTGGCAAACTCGAGAATCTTGACTGGTTTCTCCTCGTAGGTTAAATCGTTATCCAACTGAATAGTTTCCAAAGGCACTGTGTCTCTCAATGGTATGTCAGCCATCTCCGCGTGACATTTCTTTAACTGATAAACGTGGAACACATCATGTACTCCTGACAATCCTTCGGGCAATTCCAACTTGTAGGCCACTTCTCCCATACGCTCCAAAACTCGATATGGTCCTACAAATCGTGGTGCTAACTTCCCTTTAACTCCAAAACGCTTTGTTCCCCGAAGTGGAGATACTCGAAGATAAGCTCTGTCTCCGACTTCATAAACTGTCTCCTTGCGTTTAGAATCTGCATAACTTTTCTGTCTGGACTGGGCTACCTTGAGCCTATCGCGAATCAATTTCACCTTCTGTTCAGACTCTTTAATCAAGTCAGGACCAAACAACTAGCGGTCTCCAACTTCGTCCCATGACAACGGTCTCCTGCACCTCCTTCCATACAAGGCTTTAAAAGGGGCCATCTTTAAACTGGTTTGGTAACTGTTGTTGTAAGAGAACTCTGCATATGGCAAATTATCGTCCCAACTAGATCCGCAATCTAGCGCACAAGCTCTCAGCATATCCTCCAAAATCTGATTGACGCTCTCGGTCTGTCCATCTGTCTGTGGATGAAAAGTTGTACTGAATTCTAGCCTGGTTCCCAAAGTTTCGTGCAACTGCTTCCAGAACTTTGAGGTAAACTGGGTTCCTCTATCTGATACGATACTCCTTGGAACTCCATGCAAACATACGATCCTGGTCATGTATATCTTTGCCAACTTAGCACTGGTGTAAGTGGTCTTTACTGGGATGAAATGAGCTACTTTCGTCAATCGATCAACTACAACCCAAATCGAGTCATAGCCTGAACGAGTCCTGGGAAATCCCATGATAAAATCCATGCCTAGCTTATCCCACTTCCATTCGGGTATCGGCAATGGTTGTAACAATCCTGCTGGCTTCTGATGCTCTGCCTTTACTCTCTGACATACATCACAAACTGCTACATACTCCGCAATATCCTTCTTCATTCCGGTCCACCAGAAAATATCCTTCAAATCCAAATACATCTTGGTATTTCCTGGGTGAATCGAATACGGTGAATCGTGTGCCTCTTGCAAAATCAACTTCCTAATCTCTGGGTCATTGGGCACGTAAACGTGGTCTTCAAACCATAGGGTGTCGTGCTCATCCTCACGAAATCCTTTAGCTTTTCCTTTGCTCAATTTATCCTTTATAGCGGCAATCTCTTTGTCAGTCTTCTGAGCTTCTCTGATTCTATCCATCAAGGTTTACTAAATCTCCATTGCTGCTACATAACCTCTCGGAACTATTTCCAAACATAGTTCACGAAGATTTTCGGCTAACTCCCTTGGTATTCCTCCCGTCATTAATGTATTGACATGGCTCTTACGGCTTAATGCGTCAGCTACTACATTAGCCTTTCCGGGGTGATAATGCAATTTCATATCATAATCCTTGATAAGCTCCAACCATCTCCTTTGTCTGAGGTTTAACTCCTTCTGTGTGAAAATGTACTTCAAACTCTTATGATCCGTGCACACCTCACAATGGTTTCCAATGAGAAAATGTCTCCATGTTTTCAAAGCATGCACTACGGCTGCTAACTCCAAATCATGCATGGCATAATTTAACTCATGAGGCTTCAGTTGTCTTGAGGCATATGAAACAACTCTCCCTTCCTGCATAAGCACTGCTCCAAGTCCTCGACGTGAAGTGTCGCAATACACCTCATAATCCTTGGCCTGGTCTGGCAAAATCAACATTGGTGAGGTAACCAAACATTTCTTCAACTCCTGGAAACTAGCCTCACATTCCTCCGTCCATATGAACTTGGTATCTTTCTTCAACAACTCAGTCATAGGCTTCGCAATCTTTGTGAAATTCTCAATAAATCTCCGGTAGTATCCTGCGAGTCCAAGGAAACTCCGGATCTCCCCAACTGTTGTTGGGGCTTCCCACTTGGTCACGGTTTCAACTTTAGCGGGATCTACTGCTATACCTTCTCCAGATATAACATGTCCGAGGAATCCTACTTCCTTCAACCAAAACTCACATTTGCTGAACTTGGCATATAGTTGATGTTCTCTGAGCTTTCCAAGTACCAAACGCAAATGCTCCTTATGTTCCTCTTCATTCTTCGAATAAACCAGGATATCATCAATGAACACTACGACGAACTTATCCAGAAACTCCATAAACACTTTGTTCATCATGTTCATAAAATAGGCAGGTGCGTTAGTCAGACCAAATGACATAACGGTATACTCATACAGCCCATGCCTGGTGGTAAAAGCTGTCTTCGGAATATCCTATTCTCGAATCTTCAACTGGTGGTATCCTGATCGCAGATCGATCTTGGAAAATACCTTAGCTCCTTGCAATCGATCAAACAGATCGTTGATCATTGGTAGCGGGTACTTGTTCTTGATCGTTACTTCATTCAATCCTCGATAATCAACAACCATCCTTAACGATCCATCCTTCTTCTCCACTAGAAGTACTGGCGATCCCCAAGGCAAAGAACTTGGGCGAATATATCCCTTATCCAGTAACTCTTTAATCTGCTTCTTAATTTCCTCCAAATCCTTTGCTGGCATCCTATATGGTCTGTTTGATATTGGACCTGTGCCTGGCAATAGCTCAATCGAAAACTCAATATCTCTATCCGGTGGCATGCCTGGCAACTCTTCTGGAAATACATCAGGGAAATCCCTTACCACTGGTACTTCCTCCCGCACAACTCCTGTTAGGCAATTTACTTGAGTCCTCTTTGGCACATGCCGGGATACATACTTGATCCTTCTCCCTTCTGGGGTGGTAAGCAAAATTGACTTACTAGCACATCCAATATTCCCTTCATACTTTGATAACCAATCCATGCCTAATATCACATCCAATCCTTGAGATTCCAATACTATTAGGTCTGAGGGAAAAACATAGTTGCCAATCCTTAATGGTAACCGATCACACCATAGACTAGCCACATACTCTGCTCCGGGTGAGGTTACTAACATGGGTGACCTAAGAGCTTGGGTTGGAGGCATTTGAGGGTTTTTAGAAAAGATGATATATAAGAATAGAGGGGGTCTAAAGAGAAAACACTACCCATATGCACATGAGGCAAAAGCAAACAATTCACTTCAATCAATCAAACAAGGGCATACAATCGATCTATCTATCACAAAAGTGCTCGGACTACTATATTTACATGGTGGACTACTACTACTGATGAGGTGGTCTACTAGAAATATTCTACGGTCGTTGACTCCAAGATATCTACTCCAGCTTCATCAACATAGTCATCATCGCTACTATCTGCTTCTGAGTCGGTGCCGTCGATGATGATGTAGTCTTCCGGGCTAATTTCCTTGGGTTCTTCGTCTTCATCTACTGGCGTAGGGTCTCCCATAAATATTCCAATCTTCTTGATCAGGTCGTCATTCTTCTCCACCAATACTTCAATTTCCTCTTCATAATATTCACGTGTAGCCTTGAGTTCTTCCTCCAGTTCCTTGATTCTTGTCTTTGCCTTCTTCAGGTCTATCATGTCGGCGCACATCTGGTTCTCCTGACGTCGAATGTGCTGGTTTAACTCCTGGATAAAAGCTGCGATTGATCTATCCTTCCTGGTGCTGATCATCTCCCAGTGTTCATCTCGGCGCCCACAAATCTGGTAGATAGTATCCTTGAGATCCTTGCGGTAGACTTCTCCAATGCGTCCCATGGCGATGTGAGCTGCCATGCTCTTTCCTAGACTCCAAGTTGGTGCATCAAAAGAAAATTCTATGGGCTCAGTGACTGGCATGAACGTCCTTCCTGGAACTTGAACTTGAATCATCCAGCGCTCTTCTTCAGGTAAAGTGGCGTTGTAGGTTCCCGTGAAGCTTGGTACTCCTATATTCAGGTATCTAGTGACTTCCTTCAAGTGATGTCCAAAGGGTGTATCTTCATCCGGTTGTGTGAACTTGTTCCTTGCATCCGCCATCCTAAAGAGTAGAAAAGATGAGAGGTCAGAAGAGAAGAGAGTGAATAGTGATCTAGGTCTTGTGCTTAGTGGTCGTGTCCTACAGTCAGCGTGTGCTCTGATACCATCTCTGTAGCAACCAGACCTCAAACAGTATGATCTCTGTGCTCCGATGTCATCCCTGGACCAGTAATGCTGACACCACACAGTACTCGAAGGATTTATAGCAGAGTAGCAATCACACACTTATTACATCGAGTGTCTCAAAAGAGAACTTATTACAATAAGTATGGCTTAAGGCCATCTAATAACGATAACAGCGGAAGGCTTGGAAGATAAGTGAGTCCATCAACTCCAACGGCATCACTGAGTATAGAACCACGACCTAAACTCCTTAATCATCGTCTGAAAAGTCTGCAAAATTAACGTTGCAGCCCGAAAACGGGTCAACATATGGAATATGCTGGCAAGGTAACACATAGAGAGTAATGGAATGAAACAGCTATACTATATGCATATTTGGCTGGTGGAAAGCTCTATGGTTACAGTTTTGCATAAAGCCAATTTTTCCCTACTTCAAAGGAATAAAATTTAATTACTATCATGGTGGTTGATAAACATTGAGAATGGTTGATAGCATTCTCAATCCCAATTAAGCATCATCATTAAACATAACCCAACAAAATTAATTTAGAGTAACATGTTGAGATTCACATGAAAACCCAAGTACTAGATACTCAAGATGTCCATAACCGGGGACACGGCTAACCATGATTAGTTTATTACACTCTGCAGAGGTTTGCGCACTTTTCCCCACAAGACTCGATCGCCTCCGTTTGTTTTCTTGCACTACAGGGTGTTTGAGAAGATGGATGACCGAGACATAGTCTTTCAGAAGCGCTAGCACCTTACGATCGGGTAGACCGTACCACCTACATCCCCTACATCTGCTAGTCTACCACTGTAAGAGTTCGCACGACTTAGTCAACTATGCTAGAGCCCATAATAGCTTGTGGCTGCACACGGAAGTTTCTAGTATGAATAGTCTCATGATCCCTTTGAGCCTGGGTGGCGGTCCAAAAGAAAACAGGCAAGTCCTGGAATACCCAGGTGCCTCAACCCACCCAGATGTGTGTTTAAGTTGCCACCTTAGATAAACCATTAATTAACAATCTCACATCTGTCATGGATATCACTCACCCAATCCACGTCTACTAGCATAGCATGGCATAATAAGCAAACGTAGAAGTAACTCCCAAAGGTTTGATAATAAACAGGTAATATGTACTACCTCATCTACTTCCCATCCCACAATTTAATTATATCCTAATCATGCAATGTGTGAGGATTGATCTAATGCAATAAAACTGGGTAGTAGAAAAGGTATGATCAAAGTGTTACTTGCCTTGCTGATGATCCGCGAAACCTAACGATTCGAAGTAACAGGCGGCGCACTCCGGGTATTCTATCGCACACAAACAAACAAGCATACAATAAGTACTCATCTAATGCATAGGTAAAACTCAAATAAGAGATCAAACCAGAAGGTTCAACTTAAGAACTCCGGTTGGCAAAAAGAATCAAATTGAACGAAGCAACGAAGGACAAACGGCGAAAGAAAACAACTTCGTTCTAGTATCTGGATCTAGGGCAAATTTTACAGTAAAAAAAACTTGTTTAAGTTGGTTAAACGGATAGAGGGTTTCGAGACGAATCCCTAGGCGCTTGAATCGCCTGATTCCGATAAACGAGCGAAAAGCTAAACTAAAACGAAAATCGGATCAGGAATCACGATCAGAAAAATCGCGGATTTAATCCGAGAAAAAGAAAAACGACGAACGCCGAATTTTTTTTCTCTTTTTTTTCGGCACGGAAAACGAGGCGCGACAAACCTCGGCGGTGGAAATCCGGCGGCGGCGGCGGCTCCGGCGGCGCGTGCGACAAACTTCAATTTTCACATTTCTAAAAAAACACAAAGTTCAAATAAAGAAGTTAGAGCGGTTCGATGTCTATAAAAAAGTTAGAAAAATAAAAGAATGAAGTTCAATTTTAAAAATAAATGTTTTTAGAGCAAAAATGTCATGTTCAAACATTGTAGAACATGTCCTAGGGGGAAAATGCCATGTTCTAACAGAAACAAACTTTGCTCTAAAACATCATGTTGTATAGTTCCTTGTTCTGTATTTTTTCTGAAGTTCAACAATATGTATGGATGCAAAACTAGTGTTTTTCGATATGTTGGTTTCAATTCAAGAACTACAAAACAGATCACACAAAAAGACTCGTGTGCCAATCACTGTGCACCTCCTCAAGCACCTTTTTGCTTCTTGAGGGTTAGTTGCGGATTTCCATGGCCATATCCACGTAATTTATTGTTTTCCCAACCACTTGTATATGTGTGCATGTTTCCATTTTTGCCAAATTGTATTCTCCTGAGCTTTTGTTTTGAAAAACAAATGTGCATGTGAACGTGAGAAAAAAGTCTGTACAAAGAAGTTCATGTATTACTTCTTAGAAGGTTCATGTATTACTAAGTGTGTGCACATATAATTTTCCTCTCTACATATGTGTGTATGTCTGTTTGTGTATTCTGCCAATTCCACTTTACCTTTGACCAAGGTTGACCAGCTAGGTAAACAAACAGTTCGGCACATACGTCATTCACATTGTTATCTCTCCCCATTATTTAGTTTTAAAATGTGTTGTCTAGTTCTAGTTCTGTACTATTTTTCTGACGTTCAATAATATCAGTGGGGCCAAAAAAGCCGGGGTTTTGATATGTTGGTTTCAGTTTCAGAAATGCTCCAAAAAAATGCAAAAGAAAAATTGAGCAGGGGTTGCACGAAGAATAAAAATGACGAAGTTCAAATTAAAATAATACTATGAATTTCAATTTACAAAAAAATGTTTGATGCTTATTTAAAAACATATTTCCTTTCTAAGAATATGACTAAGAAGTTGAAATTAAAATAACAGAGAAGTTCAATGTACATAAAAACTCAGATTTGTTGCAAGAAGTTCACGTGCACCTCCGTGCACGGTTCAGAATTTATACTGCGGAACGTCCGACCTCCAATTACATGTTTTAAAATGGCAAAAAATTACGTCCGACCTTCAATTGCGTGAAAATTCGATGTATGCACAAAAATGTGATAGAAGTTCATAATGAAAACAATGAGAAGTTCAATTAGTGCAAGGAATGCATTTCAGGTGAGAATAAAAATATAGAAAATTAAAAGCTTAAAATGTTTGTTGAAAGAAGTTCAAGTGCTCTTTCCGGGGAAGTTCAAAAATTCTTGAGAGAGAGATTCACCTTGTATTTCCATGTTCGATTTTTTCCATATAAAAATCGAATACAATTCTTTACTCAAAATATAAAAAGGTGAAGTTCATATTGAAATACCAGAGAAGTTCAGAGTTTATTAAAACCTAGGATTTACCTGTTCAAAAAATAAAAAACACAACGTCATTTTTTGCACTTTTAAAAACAACTCATAAACGAAAAAATGGTCGCTAGAAGTTCAAGTGCTCGGTGAGGAAAAGTTCAAAAAAATCTTGTGAGAGGTTCACCATGTATTCAGATGTCCAAAATACATAAAAAATATGTTGTTTTTTGTGTTTTAAAATAATTCTCTCAAACCAGAGAGAAGTACAAAGTGATAATAACCAGAAGTTCACGTACTACATGGTGTGTATTTCATATAAGAAAATAAATAATAAAATGAAACAGATTGAAGTTCAAACAGACATGCTCTAGAAGTTCAACTATTTCACGCAGTGGAAAAAACAACACGTCAAAAACAGAGTGACGTTCAAATAGACATGCCCGAGAAGTTCAACTACTTCACGCACTGCGTTTCCATTCGCAATGAAGTCGTCAATCATGATCTCATCATTTCTCCAATTTACTTCAAAACGACAGGAATATCATTTGTGTAAGTTCAAGTCCTCGGTCGGGAGAAAGTTAAAAAAATATTGTTAGAGAGGTTTGTACAAAAAGAATATCATTTGTGTAACACTGACGAAATGGATGAGAAAATTACAAACGAAAATACGTCACAGAAGTTCATCGTGAAAACAGTAGGAAGTTCAACTACTATGCTGAATGAATTTCAGATGAAAAACTTTTAAAATCGTCGCGAGTATGAAAAAATGATCAACACAGGAAAGTTGCGTGTTTATAGCAGCTTTCCATCGGTATATCACTTGCTCAATTCCGATGAATGGATGGAGAGCTACGAGTAGTGGATGGAGATCTACGAGCAAAAAAAGCACGTGAAAAACAGAGTGAAGTTCAAGTAGACATGACGAGAAGTTCAAGTTCTTTACGGGGTGCATTTTCGAGGAATCTGTTTCGTGATAAAGGCAGAACGAATGATCTCGCCGTTTCTGAAATTACTTAAAAACGGCTACAAATCATAGAAAACCATCAACATGAAAAAGTTTCACATTTTCCATAGCTTTTCAGCTGTATATTATTTGCCCCATTCCGATAAAGTTTGGAGAAATTACGGCAAAAATATGTTTTTAGCCATTTTCAGAATTGAGATAAAACAGTATGGAATTGCGAGAAACAATATATACAAAAAAGTTTCACATTTCTTCATGCTTTCCAATGCCATATAATTTGTTGCATTCGGACGTACGGTTAAAAAATTAACTTGAAAATACAAACTCGATGGAACTTGCACCGTTTTCTAAATTACTTTTAAACCATTCAAAATTAGAAAAAACTTTCAAGATGAAAAAGTAGCGCATTTTCACAAGCTTTCCAACGCCATATCATTTGCCTCAATTGGATTAGCCGTCTAGAAATTACATTGAAAATATGAACTCGGCTGTTCGGTTTGCGAAATTTTACGATTTTCCAAATTACTCTTTATCCATAGGGAATTAGAGAAAACTTTCAACATGTTGAAGGAGCGGTTTTGCAGCAGCTTTCCAACGCCATATTATTTATCTCATTCCGATAAACGGTTTAGAAATGCGATCAAAAATACGATTCACGTTTTTTGTACAGAGAAAAAACGGTTTTCAAAACTGCTCTTAAACCGCTTACATTTTGCCAAAAATTTAACTTGGGTCATGATACTTGTGTCCATAGCTTTCCAACGGTATATCGCAAGCCCCATTTGGACACCTTTTAGCTGAAGTTCAACCTAGTACTCGGGGAAGGTCAGGCGCGTTACTCAGGAAGTTCATGTTGTGATCAGAATATTATTCTGATCCCGTGATCAGAATAGTGTTTATGTATATATATATATATATATAGGATGGGTCTATTCTAATAACACCCCTTAAGAACTTATTCTAATAACACTTCCGCCTTATTCTGATAACATCCCACCTATTTCGTAGCTATAAACTAACCAAAGGAACCGAACTAATTGTGCCACACCTTATCCTATCCTCACCCACCCCACTCCTCCCTCTCTCCCCATGCTCCACCACCGTCCCAACTGCGCCACCGAGCCAACTCCCCCGCGCCGCCGCACCACCTACCACCAGCCCCGTCGGCCTTGGCGCCACCTTCCCCAGGCCAGGGCGCCACGCAACCGCGCCACCCCACCACCTCGCGCGACGCCCCAACACCTACCTCCTACCCACCTTCTCCGTGACGACACCCCCATCTGCTCGCGCCTTCCCACACCTCGCGCTCTGCCACGGCCCACATCTCCTACCCACCTTTTATATATATACATAAACACTATTCTAATCACGGGATCAGAATAATATTCTGATCACAACATGAACTTCCCGAGTAACGCGCCTGACCTTCCCCGAGTACTAGGTTGAACTTTAGCTAAAAGGTGTCCAAATGGGGCTTGCAATATACCGTTGGATAGCTATGGACATCAGTATCATGACCCAAGTTAAATTTTTGGCAAAATGTAAGCGGTTTAAGAGCAGTTTTGAAAACCGTTTTTTCTTCATACAAAAAACGTGAATCGTATTTTGAATCACATTTTTAAACCGTTTATCGGAATGAGACAAATAATATGGCGTTGGAAAGCTGCTGCAAAAACCGCTCCTTCCACATGTTGAAAGTTTTCTCTAATTCCCTACGGTTAAAGAGTAATTCGGAAAATCATAAAATTTCACAAACCGAACACCCGAGTTCGTATTTTTGACGCCATTTCTAAACGGCTAATCCAATTAAGGCAAATAATATGGCACTGGAAAGCTTATGAAAATGTTGTACTTTTTTATGTTAAAAGTGTTTTCTAATTTTGTATGGTTTAAAAGTAATTTAGAAAACGGTACAAGTTCCACCGAGTTCGTATTTTCGAGCTAATTTTTTAACCGTACGTCCAAATGCAGCAAATGATACGGCGTTGGAAAGGTTGAAGAAATGCGAAACTTTTTTGTATATATTGTTTCTACTAATTCATTACGGTTTTATGTCAGTTTTGAAAATGGTTAAATATGTATTTTTGCCGTAATTTCTACAAACTTTATCGGAATGTGGCAAATAATATACCGCTGAAAAGCTACGGAAAATGCAAAACTTTTTCATGTTGATGGTTTTCTATGATTCCTAGCCGTTTTCAAGTAATTTGGAAAACGGTGGGATCATGCGTTCTGCCTTTATCGTGAAACAGATTCTTCGAAAATGCACCGCGTGAAGAACCTGAACTTCTCGGTGCGTGTACCTGAACTTCACTCTATTTTTCACGTGATTGTTTTGCTCGTAGATCTTCATCCACTGCTCGTAGGTCTCCATCCATTCACCGGAATTGAGCGGGTGATATACCGATGGGAAGCTGCTGTAAACACGCAACTTTCCCGTGTTGATCATTATTTCATACTCGCGACGATTTTGAAAGTTTTTCATCTGAAATTCATTCAGTGTAGTAGGTGAACTTCCTGCTGTTTTCATGTTGAACTTCTGTGATGTATTTTTGTTTGTAATTTTCTCATCCATTCACCAGTGTTATACAAATAATATTCCTTTTGTACAAACGTCTCTCACAGTAATTTTTTTTAACTTTCTCCAACCGAGGACTTGAACTTACACAAATAATATTCCTGCCATTTTGAGGTAAAGTAGAAAATGGCGAGATCATGATTTCTGCGTTCATCGCGAACGGAAACGCACTGCGTGAAGTAGTAGAACTTCTGGGGCATGTCTGTTTGAACTTCACTTTGTTTTTGACGTGTTGTTTTTTGCACTACGTGAAGTAGTTGAACTTCTGGAGCATGTCTGTTTGAACTTCACTCTGTTTCACTTTATTATATTTTTCTTATATGAAACACACAGCATGTAGTACGTGAACTTCCGATTGTTATCACTCTGAACTTCTCTCTGGTTTGAGGAAATTATTTTAAAACACAAAAAACAACATATTTTTGTATGTATTTTGGACATCCAAAAACATGGTGAACCTCTCTCACAAGAATTTTTCGAACTTTTCCTCGCCGAGCACTTGAACTTCTAGCAACCATTTTTTCGTTTATGAGGTTGTTTTTAAAAGTGCAAAAAATGGCGTTGTGTTTTTATTTTTTGAACGGGTAAATCCTAGATTCTAATAAGCTCCGAACTTCTCTGTTATTTTAATTTGAACTTCTCCTTTTTATATTTTTGAGTAAAGAATTATATTCGATTTTTATACAACAAAAATCGAACATGGAAATACAAGGTGAACCTCTCTTGTAAGAATTTTTTAAATTCCCTGGACAGATCACTTGAACTTCTTTCAACAAACCTTTTAAGCTTTTATTTTTTCTATACTTTTATTCTCACCTAAAATGCATTCCTTGCAGTAGTTGAACTTCTCGTTGTTTTCACCTGAAACTTCTGTCACGTATTTTTGTTCAACCTCTCTCACAAGAATTTTTGAACTTTCTCGGGCCGAGCACTTGAACTTCGAGCAACGAAATTTTAGCCTTTGCTTGAACTTCCCGCTGTTTTCACCTTGAACTTTTGTCATGTATTTTTGTTCAACCTCTCTCACAAGAATTTTTGAACTTTCTCGGGCTGAGCACTTGAACTTCTAGCAACGAAACTTTTAGCCTAAATTTGAACATCTAGGTTTTTATGTAGAAAGAGGGAAAATCTTTTTTCTCTACAATTTTTAGTTGCTCTATTTTTCTAAATTGAACTAGTTCGTCTGGTCTTTAGTGATGAGGAAAATCCTAAATTTGGAATAAACGTCGAACCTCTTCGTTATTTGAATTTGAAGTTCTTTTCTTCAAATGGGAAATCTATTTGAACTTCATTATTTATTATTATATAGTAGCGGTTAAAAATCCGAGTTTTTAGTAAACATTGATCCGCTCTGTTATTTTAATTTGAACTTCTAGATTTTTTGGGTATGCGGAAAATTCATTCTTTTTATAGACTTTTTGAATTTGTATGTTAATTTAATTCAAACTTGTTGGTTTTTTTCGGTTCATAAAAATATGAGTTTTTTTACAAATGTCGAACTTCTCCGATATTTTAATTTGAACTTCTTAGTTTTATTCTTAGAGAAAAATAAGGTTTATAAGCCGATTGTGATACTGGAACATTTTATCCTTCATGCAACTAGAAAATACAAAATTTTCTATGAAACCCACATGGAATGAATTATTTTGTCATGGCATTTTATTGGTTTAAGGTCCTGACTTCTTTTGGTTTTGTCATGTTAACTTTTTCGATTAGTTTCCTTTCAAGTTCCAGAACACAAACGGTTTGTTAATTGAAATTTTGTATTTTTTTCATGAAGTTTGGTAATTGAACTTCCGTATGTTTTTACCTTTCCTTTTTATACTATATAATTATGTACTAAACGAAGTTTGGTAACTGAACTTCCTGTATTTTTATGTGAATGAAGTTAGATATGAAACCAAACTTCTTGTTTTGTTTTAAATGTTGAACTTCTCTATTTTTGCAATTTGGACTTTCTGGTTTTTTAATAAACATCAAAACGCTCCGTTATTTAAATTTGAACTTCTAGATTTTTATAGAAACAAGGGACAAAATATTTTTACAAACTTTTGGAAATATTGTATTTTTTTCGACTTTACCTTCTTTGGTTTTTAAGAAACATTGGACTTCTCCGTAATTTAAATATGAACCTCAAGTTTTCTTCTAGAAATGGGGAAAATAGCATTTTTTGTATAATTTTTGAACCGATCTGCTTTATATATTTGAACTTCTTGGTTTATTTTTAGTAAAGGGAAAAAATCACAGTTTTATATTTAAACTTGTCTATTTTTAAAATTTGAACTTCTTGTTGTTTTATTGTTGGACTTCTTTGTTTTCATTCTTTAATAATGAGAAAAAAATCAATGTTTTTATTAATATAATTTGGACTCTTGGTTTTATTTCTTTTAGTAACGGAAAAAAATTCCTTGTTTCCTAATAAGCATCGACCCGTTCTGTATTTTAAAATTGAAATTTTAGGTTTTTTAACAGAGAAAATCCCTTGTTTATATGAAATTGTTTGAGATGCTTTTCTTAATTTGATCTCTTTTGATTTTGAGGTGAAGTGGTGGCTGCGAGGATTACTAAAGGAGATAAGATTCAAAATTCAGAACATGCCGCATCTACACACACACAAAAATCAGAACAGTGGATGGAAAGAATTCAGACTATATAGAATTATGGCGTAGTAAGTATATTGTTCCAGTTTCTTGTAAAACTTCAACTTTAAATTCATAATTTGTTGGAATAAATAGAGAGGAGTTTTGTGAGTAGTACGAACACCTGCTGGATCGTTACTGAAAGAAAACACTGGTTTGTGTAGCAACCTACTGGGTTGCAATGAAGGCACAAAAATTCGCTAAGTGGAGATGACCAGTAGGTGTTGCGGTCTACAGGAGCAATTACAAAAAGGAGCAGGTGGCCACATCCACCCCTCGTCAAGAACTTGACCGGCCGCAGAGGTGCCTGGAGCGCACAGGGAGGATGTTGGACTTGGTGCAGTCCAGGTTACGATGCAGTGGTAGGATTGCAAGTGACTCCGTCGGAAGGAGCAGCAACCCTCGCAGCAGGAGCAGGCAGAAAAGAAGAACCAGCAACGGTGGTAGGGCGGCGTGCGACGGCAGTAATGGAGTTGGCCGGAGGTTGGGGGCAGGTGGCCGGAGGGAGGGCGGGGCGCGCTGTGGCCTGCCAAAGGGGAACAGAAGGGGCCGGAGGCGGTGGCCGGACCAGGACACGGGATGGTGCGGCAGCCGTGTAGGAACCTGGTGGTTGGCGGCGGCACGCGCCAAAGCAGGAGGATCTGGGAGAGGGAGGGGCGCCGCCGTGCTAGGGGCGGCGGCGGCCTAGCACGCTGACGGGCCCAAGTGGCCGGCGGCGGGAGGCGCGTTGTGGTGGGGGTGGCGACGGGGCCGGGTTTGCCGACAGCGGGAGGTGCGCCGGCACGAGGGGCCGGCGGCGGTTGTGGAGGGGAGTGGGGATTGGGCGGGGATGGGGATCGTGGGGGTCGAGGAAGGTGGGGATCGGGCAGGTATGGGGATCGTGGGGAGATCATTTTTTTGCCACTCTATCGATCCGATCCGGGAGTTCGGGAACACCATCGCGGCTCTATATAGGATGTTGTGATCCAAATAACTATTCTAATCCCGGGATTAGAATAGTGTTGTCCTATATATTATATATATATATATATGATTTCTTATGCTAGAGTAACAATTCATTCACAATTTCAAGTATCAATCAGAAACTTCATTGAAAACTAACAAACTATAATCTCAGTCATTGAAGCAATTGCAATTTATCATAATATCGGAAAGAGTCAATATAAGAGCTTTTCAGCAAGTCCACATACTCAACTATCATTTAGTCTTCCACAATTGCTAACACTCACGCAATACTTATGGTATGAAGTTTTAATCGGACACAAAGAAAGATAGGGGCTTATAGTTTTGCCTCCCAGCCTTTTACCTCAAGGGTAATGTCCACAATAATAGTTCATGAAAACTCACATCCAATTAGCTATATATATCAGGATCTTTCCAACACACAGTGCTTGCCAAAGGATAAAATGTAAAAAGGAAAGGTGAAGATCACCATGGCTCTTGTATGAAGTATAAGACAAGAATAAAAGATAGGCCCTTGAAATCACAAGTGCTCCCTGTGTTATTTTGGTAATTAATGTCCACATATCTGTTGTTGGACTAATGTTTTCATCTAGTATGTTTCAGATAAGTTCAACAATGGAGTGGCATGGACAAGAGGATGTGGAACCCCTTGAAGATGATGAGGACAAAGGACTTGCTTAAGCTCAAAGCTCAGGAGTCTACATTTTTTATTTTTGTGATCCAAGATCACATTGAGTCCATAGGAAAGCCAATACTGTTAAAAGGGGATGAGGTGTTGCTTAATGGCTTGCTTGCTCAAAGTTCTTAGTGATATGCTCCAAGGCCCTCAACCACTTTCTCACATCCACATTTGTCCCAAACCTAGAGTCAAACTCGGCCCTACCGAAACTTTCCATCTGGCGCCACCGAGTTCAGTTGACATAGCCACTGCCAAAAACCCTAGCCAATTCGGTCTCACCGATGGGATCTCGGTCTCACCGAGATGGGTTTGCAAACTCTCTGTTGCCTATTGCAATAATTTCGGTCCCACGGAAATATGCAATCGGTGTCACCGAGTTTGCTTGGCTAACTCTCTGTTTCACTTATTACCCAAATCAGTCCCACCGAGTTTGTGTAATCGGTCAAACCGAGATTAGGCGTTACCCTAACCCCAACACATCGGTCCTACCGAGTTGATCATATCGGTCCCACCGAAATGCCTAACGGTCACATTATGAACTAAATCGGTCTGACCGAGTATTCTGATTCGGTCCCATCGAGTTTGGTAAATTGTGTGTAACGGTTAGATTTTGTGTGGAGGCTATATATACCCCTCCACCCACTCTTCCTTCGTGGAGAGAGCCATCAGAATATGCCTACACTTCCATCATACATTTTCTGAGAGAGAACCACCTACACTTGTGTTGAGGTCAAGATATTCCATTCCAACAACATAAATCTTGATCTCTATCCTTCCCAAGTTGCTATCCACTCAAATCATCTTTCCACCAAATCCAATCCTATGAGAGAGAGTTGAGTGTTGGGGAGACTATCATTTGAAGCATAATAGCAAGGAGTTCATCATCAACACACCATCTATTACATTTTCGAGAGTGGTGTCTCCTAGATTGGTTAGGTGTCACTTGGGAGCCTCCGTCAAGATTGTGGAGTTGAACCAAGGAGTTTTTACGGGCAAGGAGATCGCCTACTTCATGACGATCTACCCTAGTGAGGCAAGTCCTTCATGGGCGATGGCCATGGTGGGATAGACAAGGTTGCTTCTTCGTGGACCCTACGTGGGTGGAGCCCTCCGTGGACTCGCGCAACCGTTACCCTTCGTAGGTTGAAGTCTCCATCAATGTGGATGTACGATAGCACCACCTATCGGAACCACGCCAAAAATCTCCGTGTCTACATTGCGTTTTCTCCCTCCAAACTCCTCCATTTACCTTCATGTGCAATGTTTTACACTCCGCTGCTATACTCTTAGACTTGCATGTGTAGGTTGTTTACTTGACTAGTGCTAAGTTGCTAAAATCTGCCAAGACTTAAAATTGGGAAAAGGCTAGATTTTTATTTGATCAAGTAGTCTAATCACCCCCCCTCTAGACATACTTCCGATCCTACAATTGGTATCAGAGCTTTTGTCTCCATTGCTTTGGTTTAATCACCATTGGAGGAAGATGGATGAGTCTACGTTGGGGAGTCTTAGACGAAGAGTGCCTATTTTTGATGGAGAGTACTTTCATGAGTGGAAAATTGAGATGCTTGAGATTTTCAATGAATATCATTTGAACAAGTACATTACTAGCCCTTGTGCACCTCGTGTTGATCCTTTGCATCCTACCCTTGATGAATCTATTGACACGATCTGTAATCTTAGAACTGTCAATTTAATCACTAGAGGTTTGCCTAGAAACTTGCTTGCTAGCTTATCTGCTCTTGATTGTGCCTACACCATATGGAGATTCCTTGAGGAATGATTTCCAAACTATTCCTTGAAAAACTTAGATGAGATCCTTCATAAGTCAATTGCCTTGAGTAAGATGAGTTCCAATGATCCCAAATTTGTTGATTGTCTATTTGAGCTTACTAATCTTATGAGTTCCAAAGGAGATGTTGGAATTATTATCAATATCATTTCCCAAGTCATTAGAATGCATAGAGATGAACATTGTTACGGTCATACTTCTAATGAATCACTCTGTCTAGGAATTGATCCACCACATGACTATGTTGAACATGGATACTATGATGAGGATGATGATGGTGACTATGAACTTGATGATGCAATGAGACACTTTGGTCTTATGGCAAATATTTGTGGCTACATGGCTGGAGGAAAGGAATGGGTTCTTGATATTGGGTGTACCGATCACATGATTAGAGACAAGGATATGTTTCGTGACCTTGCTAAAAACGACGGCCCTCGAAAGTATGTCACTTTTGGTGATAACTCAAAGGGTAAGGTGGTTGGCCTTGGTAAGGTGGCCATCTCACATGATAGCTCTATACAAAATGTTATGCTTGTTGAATCTCTTGGCTACAATTTACTTTCTGTATTTAGAATTGTTGACTTTGGTTTGAATGTCCTATTTACTGAAGTAGATTGCCAAGTGTTTCGTACAGATAATCATAAAATGGTCTTTACCGGTACACGTAGAGGTGATCTATATATTGTTGATTTCACTAGAAAGGCTCAACCTAGAACTTGCCTTATTGCTAAATCTTTGAAAGGTTGGTTGTGGCATAGAAGGTTAGGTCATGTGGGCATGCGAAATCTTGATAAGCTTATTAAAGGTGATCATATCCTTGGAGCAAAATATGTTATATTTGATAAGGATAGACTTTGTAGTGCTTGTCAAGCAGGAAAACAAGTTGGAGGAAGTCACCCCGTGAAGAACATTATGACCATAAGAAGACCGCTCGAGCTACTTCATATGGATCTCTTTGGTCCCAATGCGTACAAGAGTCTTGGTGGTAACTCATTTGGTCTAGTTTTAGTTGATGATTTTTCAAGATTTACGTGGGTGTTCTTTCTTGATGATAAATCGCAGGTTCAAAAGATCTTCAAGAACTTTGCTAGAAATGCCCAAAATCAATTTGAAGTGAAGATCAAGAAGGTTCACAGCGACAATGAAACGTAGTTCAAGAATTCAAATGTGTATACCTTTCTTGACGAAGAAGGGATTTCACATGAGTTCTCGGCTACGTACACACCTCAACAAAATGGAGTTGTTGAGAGGAAGAACCGAACTCTTATTGAGATGGCGAGAACGATGCTTGATGAGTACAAGACTCCAAAACACTTTTGGGCAGAAGCGGTTGAGACAGCTTGTCATGCAACAAATCGCTTGTATCTTCACAAGATTCTCAGCAAGACGGCATACGAGCTTCTCACCGGTAACAAACCTCAAGTTGGATACTTTCGAGTATTCGGCTCAAAGTGCTACATTCTTGATAAGCATCGTCGTTCTAAATTTGCTCCTAAATCTCATGAAGGTTTCCTACTTGGTTATGGCTCAAACTCTCACACTTATCGTGTCTACAACAATTTCACCTGGAAGGTTGAAGAGATGGCAGATGTGAAGTTTGATGAATCTAATGGCTCGCAAGTAGAGCAATTGCCAATTGATGTAGGAGATAAAGATACTTCAGAAGCAATCCAAGACTTTTCTATTGGCAAGATTCATCCAACAGAGGTGAAGGAGAGTACCTCGTCCGTCCAAGTGGAGCTTCTACCTCACGATAAGGTGAGCCAAGAGTTGATACGGAAGCATCCACAAGTGGGACGCGCCAAGATGAAGAAAACGAGGAAGTACACCAAGATGAACCTCATGAACCTCCCTCTCCACCATGACAAGGAAATGACAATGTCAACAATGAATAAGGACAAGAAGAAGGACAAGATGATGACGAAGATGTTCCACCCCGACCCAAGCAAAAGCTCTCACGAGTTCGAGCAAGAGTCTCAAGAGATCATCCCGTCGAACAAATTGTCAATGATATTCAAACCGGGAGAATCACTCGCTCTAAAACTCGTTTGGCTAACTTTTGTGAACATTATTCATTCATCTCTAGCGTTGAACCTATGAAGGTTGAAGAAGCATTGGAAGATCCGGATTGGATAACTGCCATGCATGAAGAGCTACACAACTTCGAGAGAAATCATGTGTGGACATTGGTCGAGAAGCCCGACAACAACCACAACATCATTGGTACCAAATGGGTGTTTCGCAACAAGCAAGCTGAAGATGGTCAAGTCGTTCGCAATAAAAAGCATGTCTCGTCGCCCAAGGCTACACTCAAGTCGAAGGTATGGACTACGGTGAGACATATGCCCGCGTTGCTAGACTTGAGTCCATCCGCATCTTACTTGCCTATGCTAATCACCATGATATCACCTTGTACCAAATGGACATTAAAAGTGCTTTTCTAAATGTTGAAATTGAGGAGGAAGTTTATGTTAAACAACCTCCCGGCTTTGTCAATCCTAAGAAACCCGATCATGTTTACAAACTTCACAAAGCTCTTTATGGTCTTAAGCAAGCTCTAAAGCGTGGTATAAATGCTTGACCAAGTTTCTTATTGAAAAGGCTTTGAGATTGGAAAAATAGATTATACTCTTTTTACTAAAAGGGTTAATGGTGAATTATTTGTGTGCCAAATTTATGTTGATGATATAATATTTGGTTCGACTAACCCTCATTTTAGTGAAAAGTTTGGGAAGCTAATGTTGGAGAGGTTTGAGATGTCTATGATGAGTGAACTCAAGTTCTTTCTTGGTTTGCAAATCAAGCAAACTAAGGAACGCACCTTTGTTGCTCAAATAAAGTACACAAAGGACATATTCAATAAGTTCAATATGCAAGAAAGCAAAGGTATGTAAACACCCATGCCTACTAGTGGACATCTTGATTTGACTAAGGACGGTGAACCGCTTGACCAAAAGGTTTATCGCTCTATGATTGGTTCATTATTATATCTATCTGCCTCCCGTCTCGATATTATGCTAAGTGTGTGCATATGTGCACAATATCAACCGGCCCCAAAGAATGTCATCTTAAGGCTGTGAAAAGAATAGTGAGATACTTAATACATACACCAAAAATTGGCATTTGGTATCCTAAGAGGTCCTCGTTTGATCTTGTTGGCTATTCCGATTCGGACTATGCCGGAGAAAAGTTTGATAGGAAGTCCACTTCGGGTACTTGTAAATTTCTTGGTAGATCTCTTGTGTCTTGGTCCACCAAGAAACAAAACTCGGTATCCTTATCCACCGCCGAAGCGGAATACATTGCCGCTGGTTCATGTTGTGCTCAATTACTTTTAATGACCCAAACTCTTAAAGATTATGGGATCAATGTGAAACATGTTCCATTGCTTTGTGACAATGAGAGTGCTATTAAGATTGCTCACAATCCCGTGCAACATTCTCGAACTAAGCATATTGAAGTTCGTCATCATTTCATTCAAGATCATGTTGTTAAAGGGGACATTGATCTCAAGCATGTTCGTACCGACAAACAATTGGCGGATATATTCACCAAACCGCTTGCTGAGAAAGTCTTTCGCCATTTGAAAGGTGAATTGAACATCATTGATGGTTCAAACTTTGAGTAGGAACACCATTTGGATACATCCAAGGCATGAGCCTATGACTAATCTTTGACTCTTATCTTATTATGATGATTATATGTCTTGGATATATTTGCACCCTTGCATGCTATCTAACCCTTGTAGGTACTTGGATGAATCTAAATCCATGAGATTGCAACTCACTCACATCTTGAGCAATCTCTACATAACCAAGTCTCTACTCCATGGTGGTTGAAGAAAAGGGAGCATGAAATGCTTCAACATATCCTTTGACAAACTCTATATCAAATTTCATGATTCTTATTTTGGACACACAAGTGCTCTTTCTTGCAAAACTAACCCATGTAGGTAGATGAACTCACTTCCAAGTGGTGTTCCCTACTCTTGATGAGCTACATCAACCTTGAGAAACCCACACAAGTTCAACTACATGACTAAGATCAACACCACCACCCAAGGTATGTCATTCCATCTTAGAGAAGCTTTACCCCAAGATATGGGTCAAAGCAGCTCAACAAGATGTGAATACATCAAATGCTTGAACGAAAAATGGTCACATTTTGAGCTTAAATGATGAGTATGACCTACGATCAAGTGTTCTCACTTGACTCCTCAGTCAATATACTCTAACATAGGTGACTTTGTCACCGCCGATTTCTAGATGAAGTTCTCTAGTGTTTCTCTGAGTTTTTGCATTTGTCCTTTGCATGTTTGTTCCCAACTTCATCTAGATTTTCCTTTATCTTTTTTGTTCTGCAATTTCTGCATCCAATTCATTGCAAATCCTGCAGTTAATTCCTTGCAAATCCTCGAGAGATCTTATTTACCTAGTGAGCTGAGGTGACAAGTGTTCTCTCTATGTTGAACTCGGTCATACCGATCTGTTGCTTTCGGTCAAACCGAACCAATTCGGTACCAACAAAGACTACAAACGTGTCCCGACTTGATAGAGGCAAAGGTGTCCCGATGTTTCGATGAGATGGTGGCTATCGTTTTCTGTGGGAATCGACCTTGACGATCCGACTACGAACGTGCGAGACGTCGCGCCTTAGCAATCGCTAAACCAATTTCCGAGGGGTTATTGACCACGCCGGAGCACGATCAACCTGACCACGAGGGCCTGTTTCCTGCGAGCAAACGAAGAACAAGCAAGAAACTGAGATTGCAATCTGGATATTGCGAATATAAGATGAAAGCTTTATTGATCAAGGTGGGGTTCTGTGACGTCTTGGTCTGGTCGTTGGACACAAACGAAGTACGCGAAGTTGCAGCTATGGCGAACTTTTAATCTAAACAAAACCCAAGTCTAAACGACGCCCTAAGGGCTGTATATATGGAGGAAGAGAGGGGAATTTCGTGGCCCTTGAGGGTGGGGTCCGAAACCAACCCTAACTCTTGTTTCCCCACACATACGGACTCTAAAAATAGCCTATACTTAAGTATTTCGAAATTACATGGGCCTGGCCCATTAATAAGGTGACGCAGCACCTGGAATAGCCTATGGACGAATATTATGAAGTGGCATCTTGTATATTTCGTCCAAGGCTTCATGCACTCCTTATGGCGGCTTCAAAGTCCTGAAATCATCACTTGTAACTCCGTTCTTGATCCCCTTGCGCATGCCATCAACTCCATTCGTGTTCTTGCTCCAATGTTCATCCTTCTCCAAGCTAGGACCTTCATTTGTAAGCAAAACAAATGTATCCAATTTAGGCAGCATCATAATCTCATGAACATTAGAATCATTACCAAGAAACGAAAGTACCTGGTAATTTAATTGGCGTGCGCGAGCTCTAGTAATTGGTCCAGTATATGTAACAGTAGGGGCTGTGGGTGTAACAATGGTATTGATGTCCTCATCATCCTCCCCTTCTTGAAATGAAGTCGTCCTCGACGGAAGCTCATCTTCCTCACCCAAATAAGGCTTCAAATCTGCAATGTTAAAAGTGGGACTAACCCCAAAATCTGCAGGTAGCTCAAGTTTATATGCATTATCATTTATTTTCTCTAAAACCTTAAAAGGACCATCAGCACGTGGCATTAGCTTTGATTTGCGCAGATTAGGAAATCTATCTTTACGCAAATGTAACCAAACAAGATCGCCAGGTGCAAACACAACATGTTTTCTACCCTTATCTCCAGCAAGTTTATATTTAGCATTCATACGCTCAATGTTTTCCTTAGTTAACTCATGCATTTTTAAAATCAATTCAGAACGTTCTTTAGCATCAAAATTAACCTTCTCCGAAGATGGAAGAGGCAACAAATCAATAGGTGCACGAGGTAGGAAACCATACACAATTTCAAAAGGGCACATCTTAGTAGTAGAATGCAATGAACGATTATAAGCAAATTCAATATGAGGCAAGCATTCTTCCCACATTTTCTTGTTATTCTTCAAAACAGCCCTAAGCATAGTAGACAATGTTCTATTGACTACTTCAGTTTGTCCATCAGTTTGGGGGTGACAAGTAGTACTAAAAAGCAGCTTAGTCCCCAACTTAGCCCATAAACATCTCCAAAAGTGGCTAAGAAATTTAGTATCACGATCTGAAACAATAGTATTTGGCACACCATGTAAGCGAATAATTTCACGAAAGAACAAATCAGCAACATTAACAGCATCATCGCTTTTATGACATGGTATAAAGTGTGCCATTTTCGAGAACCTATCCACGACAACAAATATGCTATCCCTCCCCTTCTTTGTTCGAGGTAAACCTAAAACAAAGTCCATAGATATATCCTCCCAAGGAACACTAGGTACAGGCAAAGGCATATATAAACCATGAGGATTGAGTCGTGACTTAGCTCTTTGACATGTAGTGCAGCGAGCAACAAAACGCTCAACATCCCGTCTCATCTTTGGCCAAAAGAAATGTGTAGCAAGTATATCCTCCGTCTTCTTGACGCCAAAGTGTCCCATTAATCCTCCTCCATGCGCCTCCTGCAATAACAAAAGACGAACGGAGCTAGCTGGAATGCATAGCTTGTTAGCACGAAACACAAATCCATCGTTAAGAACGAACTTGTTCCAAGTTCTCCCTTCCTTACAATTCTGCAATACATCTTTAAATTCAGCATCATGAACATATTGATCTTTGATGGTCTCCAAACCAAATATTTTAAAGTCAAGTTGTGAAAGCATAGTATAACGACGAGACAAGGCATCAGCAATAACATTTTCTTTACCCTTCTTGTGTTTAATGACATAAGGGAAAGTCTCAATGAATTCAACCCATTTAGCATGTCTACGGTTCAGTTTTGCTTGACTTTTAATGTGTTTCAAAGATTCATGATCAGAATGTATAACAAATTCCTTGGGCCATAAATAATGTTGCCATGTTTCTAAGGTCCGAACAAGAGCATATAATTCTTTATCATAAGTAGAATAGTTCAGACTAGGCCCACTCAATTTTTCAGAAAAGTATGCAACAGGTTTTCCATCTTGTAATAACACACCTCCTAATCCAATTCCACTAGCATCACATTCAAGCTCAAAAGTCTTATTGAAATTAGGAAGTTGGAGTAAAGGAGCATGTGTTAACTTATCTTTCAATACCGTGAAGGCTTCTTCCTGTGCGGTACCCCAAACAAAAGGTACATCCTTCTTTGTAAGCTCGTTGAGAGGTGCAGCAATGGTGCTGAAATCTCTCACAAAACGCCTATAGAAACCAGCGAGGCCAAGGAAACTCCTCACTTGTGTGACCGTTTTGGGCTGCGGCCAACTCTCAATAGCTTCAATCTTGGCTTTATCAACTTCAATTCCCTGTGGAGTAACAACATAGCCAAGAAAAGATACTCGGTCGGTGCAAAAGGTGCACTTTCCAAGGTTACCAAACAAACGTGCATCACGTAGAGCAATAAAAACAGCACGTAAATGTTCCAAATGGTCCTCCAAAGATTTGCTATAAATCAATATGTCATCAAAGTAAACTACCACAAATCGTCCAATGAAGGCACGTAAAACTTCGTTCATTAACCTCATGAAAGTACTAGGTGCATTAGTTAACCCAAAAGGCATGACTAACCACTCATATAATCCAAACTTAGTTTTAAATGCTGTTTTCCATTCATCTCCCAATTTCATACGAATTTGATGGTAACCACTACGCAAATCAACTTTGGAGAATATTGTAGAGCCACTCAATTCATCAAGCATATCATCTAGCCTAGGAATAGGATGACGATAACGAATAGTAATATTATTAATGCCTCTACAATCAACGCACATACGCGACGTACCATCCTTTTTCGGCACTAAAATGATAGGAACAGCACAAGGACTAAGGGATTCGCGTATATAACCTTTGTCGAGTAGTTCTTGTACTTGACGCATAATCTCCTTCGTCTCCTCTGGATTGGTACGGTATGGTGCACGGTTGGGTAATGATGCACCGGGAATTAAGTCAATTTGATGCTCAATCCCGCGAATAGGTGGTAATCCCGGTGGCACGTCTTGTGGAAAGACATCGGCGAACTCCTGCAAAATGTTAGTGACAGCAGGAGGCAAAGAGGAAGGCGCGTCCTCGAATGAAAATAATGCCTCTTTGCACACAAAAGCATAGCAAACAGATTTGCTAAAATCTAGATCATCAATATCAGATTTGGTGGCAAGTAAACATGCACTTTTCAATTTAATTTCAGAAGCAACACTAGATTGTTTATTATTATTAGGCTGCATTTGTTGCTCAAATTCTTTTGCCACAATCTGATTTTCACTCTTAGTTTTCTCCTGTTTTGCTTTATTAGCTCTATTAATATCATCTTTCAAAATGGAATCAGGAGTCATAGGAAGCAAAGTAATATTTTTATCCTTATGAACAAGAGTATACTGATTGTTTCTACCATGGTGAATAGAATTTTTATCAAATTGCCATGGTCTACCAAGTAATAAGGAACATGCTTGCATAGGTACCACATCACAATCAACATAATCAGCATATGTAGAGATACTAAAATGCACACGAACAGTACGTGTTACCTTAACCTTGCCGCTGTTGTTGAACCATTGGATGTAGTAAGGATGTGGATGTGGTCTTGTGGTGAGAGATAGCTTCTCCACCATCTCGATGCTAGCCAAGTTGTTGCAACTCCCTCCATCTATGATCACGCGAACAGAACGTTCCTTCACAACTCCCTTTGTATGGAACAAATTATGCCTCTGATTTTGCTCAGCTTGTGTAACCTGCACACTCAAAACACGTTGAACAACTAAACATTCATACCTGTCAGCATCTTCAGGAGCCATGTATTGCGTCTCATGATCAGAATCGTCTCCACCGTGTTCGTCACGTGTAATAAGAGCCAAAGTCTCCTCATCATAGTCACTAGCGGACTCATACCCACCATCCTCAGTAACAATCATCACACGCTTAGATGGGCATTCTCTCGCATAATGACCTCCACCCTTGCAACGTCGACAAATAATATCATGTGTCTGCCCTGTTGATGCCATGGATGAAGAAGAGCTCTTTGCAGGCCCAGAAGGTGTGCTCTTGGCAGATAGTGGTGATTGTGCCTGCTTTATTGTATCACGGTTGGAGGTGGCAGCCGACGGAGGCGCCGGTGAAGCAGAACGTGTGGAAGTAGATGATGCACGTGGTGTCCATGAAGAAGGTCGACCTGCAGAAAAGTTAGTCCGCGCCAATGCCTGTCGATCCTGCACTTCACGTTCAGCTTTACAAGCAAGATGGAATAAACGAGTGATATTAGTATACTCCTTATACTCTAGAATCGTCTGAATCTCTCTATTTAATCCACCCATAAAACGTGCAAGCATAGCTTCATTCTCCTCAACAATACCACATCTAATCATGCCAGTTTGTAATTCCTGATAATATTCTTCTACAGAATTTTTTCCCTGTCTTAAGCGCTGCAATTTTTGAAGTAATTCACGTTGATAATATGGTGGAACCCAACGAGTACGCATAGCAGTTTTCAAAGCAGCCCAAGTAGCAGGAATGGGATATAATCTACAATGCTCAGACCACCAAACACATGCAAAACTAGTGAATGCACAAACAGCAGCAGGAACACGTCTCTCCTCGGGATATTGTAAACATGTAAATCGTTGTTCAGTTTCTAACTCCCAAGTAAGGTATATATCAGGAACATATCTACCCTCAAATGGTGGAATATTCAATTTTAGTTTAGGGAGATGGTCATGATCTCGTACCTGAGGGTGAGCCCTACCATTGCCATTATTTGCATGTGGACGACCTGATGGTTGCTGTGCTGGTGGTGGCACGTAGTTCTGATTTTGATCAACCTCATCCTCGTAATCGCTAGCAAAATCATCCTCCTCCGCATCAGCAGCAGGAGCCACAGAAGTAGCAACAGGAGCACCAACAGTTTGGCCAGGTGCAAGAGGGAGACGGCTCGCTCGGCGGAGGGCTGTTTCACGATGTGTAGGTAGTCGTCGTTGTTGTTGTTGTAGAGGTGCGTTAGGTGCAGCCGGTGGTGGTGGTGGAAGACGCGCGAGCAATTCATTAAACCTGTTATCGAGCTTTGTTTCGAACGTCTTCTCCATGTCATCTATCTTCTCCATGGCCTCTTCAAATCTGTTTAGCACATCCTGCACCTGTCCATTCATCATTTGCTGAAATTTATCATGCAACTCCTGATTCGTCATGTTCTCCCAGTCAGTCTCGTCGGCTTGTGATCCTGCCATGGTTAGCAACAATAGAAAACACACAAGAATATGATCCTACAGAATACTAACAAGAGGTGGTGGTGGCGGGTGTCACAAATCCGTCAAGCAAATCTCAAATTCTTACCAGTTCTTACCCAGCAGCAGGCGGTGATCGGCAACCGTTGTAGTCAAAACTCTCAAAAGCTTGGATAGAGCGATTGCCAGGGAGAGTCAAACGCACGACGTAGAGGTATGTGGAGCTGGGAAGGCTTATAGTATGGTAGCAAAAAGGGTCAGCAATAATCAATTCAGAGATGCAAAGTTGAATAAACGCTCAACGACGGTACTGTGCTGGTCCTAGGCTAGACCGTGCTAGAGACGCGAGCCTAGAACACTAACAAAATCACGGCGCTGCACGTAAATAAGGGAAAAGCACACTCTGGAACTTTTTTTTTTTCGCTTTTTTTTTTTTTGCGCTCCTCTTTTTTTTTTTTTTTTTTTTTTGCGCTCCTCTTTTTTTTTTTTTGCGCTCCTCTTTTTTTTTTTTTTTTTGCGAAAAATTACTATAATGGCGAGTGTCTCAAAACTCTTCCCACGTCAAACTGATAGGATGGGCACGAAAATTTTTTTCCACTTTTTTTTTCGGAAATCAGGGCAGCGACGACGAAAAAGTGCGACAAAAAATCACTATGATGGCACGTGGCTCAAAAGACTCAGAAAAGCCTAAAAATAGGATAGGGAAAAAAAATTTTTGCCCGAGAAAATTTTGGCCTAAAAACTGCCCGGGGGTCTCCAGACTCTTTTTTTTTTTTTTTTTTTTTTTTTTCGAGACCTACGCAGGCAAGGAAACACGAATCGGAATTGAGATTGATCTCAAGAACAAACCTAATATGAGAAGAACTCGGATTGGTGGTGGATATATGGTTGTGGTATATGGCAGCGGTGGTGGTATATGGTAGCGATGGTGGTATGTGGTATATGGATAAGGATTCAGAGCGGTGGCGGATAAGCAAAAGTGGTAGATGGGCGATGATGATGGTGCGGCGGCGGCGTGACAACTTATGACCAGAACTCGAAACTCTAAAAGACTAGACTCTAAGACCAGCAACTTGACACGACGATGCAACCGCAAATTCAACAAAGCAAAAACCCTAAAAAGATTATGCAAAGGCTCAGATTGGTTCGGATATGATGAACTAACCCTAATTTTTTTTTTGTGGCTTTTTCGTGGACTGTAGGTATGAAGAACAGACTCGATCTAATCTACGAAAAACTGTAAAATCTCACCGAGCAACCTGGAAATCTGATACCACTTGATAGAGGCAAAGGTGTCCCGATGTTTCGATGAGATGGTGGCTATCGTTTTCTGTGGGAATCGACCTTGACGATCCGACTACGAACGTGCGAGACGTCGCGCCTTAGCAATCGCTAAACCAATTTCCGAGGGGTTATTGACCACGCCGGAGCACGATCAACCTGACCACGAGGGCCTGTTTCCTGCGAGCAAACGAAGAACAAGCAAGAAACTGAGATTGCAATCTGGATATTGCGAATATAAGATGAAAGCTTTATTGATCAAGGTGGGGTTCTGTGACGTCTTGGTCTGGTCGTTGGACACAAACGAAGTACGCGAAGTTGCAGCTATGGCGAACTTTTAATCTAAACAAAACCCAAGTCTAAACGACGCCCTAAGGGCTGTATATATGGAGGAAGAGAGGGGAATTTCGTGGCCCTTGAGGGTGGGGTCCGAAACCAACCCTAACTCTTGTTTCCCCACACATACGGACTCTAAAAATAGCCTATACTTAAGTATTTCGAAATTACATGGGCCTGGCCCATTAATAAGGTGACGCAGCACCTGGAATAGCCTATGGACGAATATTATGAAGTGGCATCTTGTATATTTCGTCCAAGGCTTCATGCACTCCTTATGGCGGCTTCAAAGTCCTGAAATCATCACTTGTAACTCCGTTCTTGATCCCCTTGCGCATGCCATCAACTCCATTCGTGTTCTTGCTCCAATGTTCATCCTTCTCCAAGCTAGGACCTTCATTTGTAAGCAAAACAAATGTATCCAATTTAGGCAGCATCATAATCTCATGAACATTAGAATCATTACCAAGAAACGAAAGTACCTGGTAATTTAATTGGCGTGCGCGAGCTCTAGTAATTGGTCCAGTATATGTAACAGTAGGGGCTGTGGGTGTAACAATGGTATTGATGTCCTCATCAGACTACAACTCGGTATCACCGATTTTCACTGCAGAGAAGACAATTTGCCATATGTTATTGTAGTTTTATTCTAGCTCCACTCAATTATTCTTGTCCTCTACCAGCATCACATTCTATATGCTGCTTTGCTTTGTAACTCAAGGACCAAACCTTTTGACTCACACTCCAGAAGATCCCTTCTTACAAATTGATGTCAAAGGGGTAGAGAGATCACATCAAATCTTATTCTCTTCAAAGGGGGAGAGAGAGGTAATAACATCAATGGCCCAAGATGCTTGGTGTTCAAGAGGAGAGAAGTCACATTTCTTTAAGAGGGGAAAGACATGTCTATGTCATGTTTATGTTTATGATCTGTTTTACACTAATTTTGCTTCCCTATGTTCTCCCATTATCCAATACAAGATTCATGGGAGAAAGACTCCTAGGGAAGGAAATCATCAAATTCATTGTATACCTTTACCTTTTGGGGACATGTCTATATCCAATAGAGTATCCTGTACTCACATTCTACATGTCATCCCAATCTTGGTACTCTTGTGATTTGATGTTCTTGCTATGCTCAGTAGATGTTTCTGTGTTATCTAACCTTGTTTACTCAGGTTCATCTCTTTCAAAGCCAGCTCAAGACCACAAGGTAAGTATATGCATTACACTCATGTGCATGAGGATTTCTTGCTGATGTACATACTGTTTGCAAGAAGGACTCATGAGCATGAAGGTACATTTCCCATACTCATACCATTTGCTCTGATGCATATAGCCAAGATATATGTAACTCATGGCTTACTCTGTCATGCTTATGCGTTCACATGCTCCCATATTCCATATTTACATGATTGCACACATGTAGGGGGAGCCTATGCTTATTACATGTCCTTCCAAAGCTTTACTTGTTGTTCTTCATATCTTTATCTAAAGCTTTGATGTATGTTGTCATCAATTACCAAAAAGGGGGAGATTGAATGCACAAGTGCTCCCTGGGTGATTTTGGTATTTATTGTCAACATATCTCTTGTTGGACTAATGTTTTCATAGTATGTTTCAGATAAGTTCAACAATGGAGTGGCATGGGCAAGAGGATGTGGAACCCCTTCAAGATGATGAGGACAAAGGACTAGCTCAAGCTCAAAGCTTAGGACTCTACATTCTCTATTTTTGTGATCCAAGATCACATTGAGTCCATAGGAAAGCCAATACTATTCAAAGGGGATGATGTGTTGCTTGATGGCTTGCTTTCTCAAAGTTCTTAGTGATATGCTCCAAACCCCTCAACCACTCTCTCACATCCACATTTGTCCCAAACCTAGAGTCAAACTCGGCCCTACCAAAACTTCCCATCCGGCGCCACCGGGTTCAGTTGACCTAGCCACTGCCAAAAACCCTAGCCAATTCGGTCTCACCGATGGGATCTCGGTCTCACCGAGATGGGCTTGCAAACTCTCTGTTGCCTACTGCAATAATTTCGGTCCCACCGAAATATGCAATCGGTCTCACCGAGTTTGCTTGGCCAACTCTCCGTTTCACTTATTACCCAAATCGGTCCCACCGAGTTTGTGTAATCATTCAAACCGAGATTAGGCTTCACCCTAACCCTAGCACATCGGTCCTACCGAGTTGATCATATCGGTCCCACCGAAATGCCTAACGGTCACATTATGAACTAAATCGGTCTGACCGAGTTTTCTGATTCGGTCCCACCGAGTTTGGTAAATTGTGTGTAACGGTTAGATTTTGTGTGGAGGCTATATATACCCCTCCACCCACTCTTCATTCGTGGAGAGAGCCATCAGTATATGCCTACACTTCCATAATACATTTTCTGAGAGAGAACCACCTACACTTGTGTTGAGGTGAAGATATTCCATTCCAACCACATAAATCTTGATCTCTAGCCTTCCCAAGTTGCTTTCCACTCAAATCATCTTTCCACCAAATCCAATCCTATGAGAGAGAGTTGAGTGTTGGTGAGACTATCATTTGAAGAACAAGAACAAGGAGTTCATCATCAACACACCATCTATTACCTTTTGGAGAGTGGTGTCTCCTAGATTGGTTAGGTGTCACTTAGGAGCCTCCATCAAGATTGTGGAGTTGAACCAATGAGTTTGTACGGGCAAGGAGATCGCCTACTTCGTGAAGATCAACCCTAGTGAGTCAAGTCCTTCTTGGGCGATGGCCATGGTGGGATAGACAAGGTTGCTTCTTCATGGACCCTTCGTGGGTGGAGCCCTCCGTGGATTCGTGCAACCATTACCCTTCGTGGGTTGAAGTCTCCATCAACGTGGATGTACGATAGCACCACCTATCGCAACCACGCCAAAAATCTCCGTGTCTACATTGCGTTTGCTCCCTCCAAACTCCTCCCTTTACCTTCATGTGCAATGTTTTACATTCCGCTGCTATACTCTTAGACTTGCATGTGTAGGTTGTTTACTTGACTAGTGCTAAGTTGCTAAAATCTGCCAAGACTTAAAATTGGGAAAAGGCTAGATTTTTATTTGGTCAAGTAGTCTAATCACCCCTCCCCTCTAGACATACTTCTGATCCTACAGCCATTCGCAAAGGGAAGCATAGGTTGTCACTTGTTTTTATGGTTGGATGCACGAAATCTTATTGCAAAAGAACGTCAACTTATATTGCCACTTGTGATATGGACCTTTATTATGCAGTCTGTCGCTTTATTTCTTCCACATCACAAGATCGTATAAAGATTATTTTTCTCCACACTAATAAATCATACATACTTAGGGAGCAATTTTTATTGCTTGCAACAATGACAACTTACTTGATGGATCTTACTCAATCCATAGGTAGATATGGTGGACTCTCATGGCAAAACTGGGTTTAAGGATATTTGGAAGTACAAGTAGTATCTCTTCTTGGTGCAAAGAATTTGGCTAGCATGAGGGGGAAAGGCAAGCTCAACATGTTGGATGATCCATGACAATATAATTTATTTCAGATGTAAGAAAACATAACCCATTACATTGTCTTCCTTGTCCAACATCAACTTTTTAGCATGTTATATTTTAATGAGTGCTCACAATCATAAAAGATGTCCAAGATAGTATATTTATATGTGAAAACCTCTCTTTCTTTATTACTTCCTATTAATTGCAACGATGACCAAAACTATGTTTGTCAACTCTCAACAACTTTTATTCATCATACTCTTTATATGTGAAGTCATTACTCTCCATAATATCCATATGATCTCTTTATTTCATTTTATTCTTTCTCTTCTCTTTTGTTTTTATTCCCTCAAGCTCATGGCAAGACAATCAGGCCCTTGACTCATAACTAATCTTTATTATATATAGCTCACGGACTCGATTACATAGAAGGACAATAAAGCAAAACTCAAAACTAAATCATACTAAAACTTTATTCTACTAGATCAAGATATTACCAAAAGGGTCAAACTAGAAAAAACGGTAAAGATAGAAGTGTGATGGTGATACGATACCGGGGAACTCCCCCAAGCTTGGCAAGTGCCAAGGGGAGTGCCCAAACCCGATACTCAATTCTCCTTTGGTGGTAGTGATGATGGAGTTGTTGATGATGTAGGCTTGTCGTCCATCTTCCAAGGATAGGCTCACCATCATAGAAAGATGATCGAGTCTCCGGGATCCTCGAATCAGCAGCCAAACTCATCCTCTTGAATCTATATTCATACTCATAGTTTTAGTTTTGCAGGTAATAGATCTGGGCTTGGAGGTGCTTGATACGTCCATTTTGCATCATGCTTTTATATCGATATTTATTGCATTATGGGCTGTTATTACACATTATGTCACAATACTTATGCCTATTCTCTTTTATTTTACAATGTTTACATGAAGAGGGGGAATGCCGGTAGCTGGAATTCTAGGCTGGAAAAGGAGCGAATATTAGAGACCTATTATGCACATCTCCAAAAGTCCTGGAACTTCACGGGAGCAAGTTTCAGAATATATAAAAAATATTGGGTGAAAGAAGTACAAGAGGGGGGCCACCCACCGTCCACAAGGGTGGGGGCGCGCCCACGGCCACCCACCGTCCACAAGGGTGGGGGCGCGCCCTACCCCCCTGGGCGCGCCCCCTGCCTCATGGGCCCCTTGGCAGCCCTCCGATGCCCATCTTTGGCTATATGGGGTCTTTTGTCGAGGAAAAAATGATAAGCAAGATCACGGGAAGAAACTCCGCCGCCACGAGGAGAAACCTTGGCGGAACCAATCTAGGGCTCCGGCGGAGCTGTTCTGCCGGGGAAACTTCCCTTCGGGAGGGGGAGAACATCACCATCGTCATCACCAACGATCCTCTCATTGGGAGGGGGTCAATCTCCATCAACATCTTCGCCAGCACCATCAAATCTCGAACTCTAGTTCATCTTTTGTATCCAATCTTTGTCCCAAAGCCTTAGATTGGTACTTGTGGGTTGCTAGTAGTGTTGATTACTCCTTGTAGTTCATGCTAGTTGGTTTACTTGGTGGAAGATCATATGTTCAGATCCATTATGCATATTAATACCCCTCTGATTATGAACATGAATATTATTTGTGAGTAGTTACGTTTGTTCCTGAGGACATGGGAGAAGTCTTGCTATAAGTAGTCATGTGAATTTGGTACTCGTTCGATATTTTGATGAGATGTATGTTGTCTTTCCTCTAGTGGTGTCATGTGAACATCGACTACATGACACTTCACCATTGTTTGGGCCTAGATGAGGCCATTGGGAAGTAATAAGGAGATGATGAGTTGCTAGAGTGACAGAAGCTTAAACCCTAGTTTATGCGTTGCTTCGTAAGGGGCTGATTTGGATCCATATGTTTCACGCTATGGTTAGATTTACTCTAATACTTCTGTTGTAGTTGCGGATGCTTGCAATAGGGGTTAATCATAAGTGGGATGCTTGTCCAAGGAAGGGCAGTACCAAAGCACCGGTCCACCCACATATCAAATTATCAAAGTACCGAACGCGAAAAGTATTAACGTGATGAAAACTAGCGTGACAACATTTCCATGTGTCCTCGGGAGCGTTTTCCTTTATATAAGAGTTTGTCCATGCTTGTACTTTGCTACAAAAAGGATTGGGACATCTTTCTGCACCTTATTTACTTTTATTACTTGTTACCCTTTACGAATTACCTTATCACAAAACTATCTGTTACCGATAATTTCAGTGCTTGCAGAGAATACCTTACTGAAAACTGCTTATCATTTCCTTCTGCTCCTCGTTGGGTTTGACACTCTTACTTATCGAAAGGACTACGATAGATCATCTACACTTGTGGGTCATCAAGACTCTTTTCTGGCGCCGTTGCCGGGGAGTTAAGCGCCTTTGGTAGGTGGAATTTGGTAAGGAAAAATTTATATAGTGTGCTAAAATTTACTGTCACTTGTTACTATGGAACATAATCCTTTGAGGGGCTTGTTCGGGGTATCTTCACCCCGACCAGTAGAGCAAAGAGTTGCTCCACAACCTACTGAACCTACTGAAAATGTTTACTTTGAAATTCCTTCGGGTATGATAGAGAAACTGCTAGCTAATCCTTTTACCGGTGATGGAACATTGCATCCTGATTTCCATCTAATCTGTGTGGATGAAGTTTGTGGATTATTTAAGCTTACAGGTATGCCCAAGGATGTGATCAATAAGAAGGTCTTACCTTTATCTTTGAAGGGAAAGGCATTGACATGGTTTAGGCTATGTGATGATATGGGATCATGGAACTACAACCGATTGAAATTGGAATTTCATCAAAAGTTTTATCCTAAGCATCTTGTTCATCGTGATCGTAATTATATATATGATTTTTGGCCTCGCAAAGGAGAAAGCATCGCTCAATCTTGGGGGAGGCTTAATTCAATGTTAAATTCATGCCCCAATCATGAGCTCTCAAGAGAAATGATTATTCAAAAATTTTATGCTCGGCTTTCTCTTGATAATCGCTCCATGCTCGATACTTATTGTACTGGTTCTTTTATGATGAAGACTATTGAATTTAAATGGGATTTATTGGAAAGAATTAAACACAACTCTGAAGATTGGGACCTCGACGAAGGTAAGGAGTCAGGTATAACACCTAAGTTTGATTGTGTTAAATCTTTTATGGATACTGATGCTTTCCATGAATTTAGCACTAAATATGGACTTGACTCTGAGATAGTAGCTTCTTTTTGTGAATCCTTTGCTACTCATGTTGATCTCCATAAGGAGAAGTGGTTTAAATATAATCCTCCCATTGAAGTAAAAATAGTTGAACCTATTAAAGTTGAAGAAAAGACTATCACTTATAATGATCCTGTTGTTCCTACTATTTATATTGAGAAACCACCTTTCCCTGTTAGAATAAAGGATCATGCTAAAGCTTCAACTGTAGTCCGTAAGAGTAATACTAGAACACCTACTCCCTCTGAGAAAATTAAAGTTGAACCTAGTGTTGTTATTGTTAAAGATCTCTAGGCCGATAATATTGAAGGGCATGTTATTTACTTCTGTGATGAAGCTGCTAGAATTGCTAGACCCGATACTAAAAATAAACATAGACCTGTTGTAGGCATGCTGTTATTTCTGTTAAAATAGGAGATCATTGCTATCACGGCTTATGTGATATGGGTGCTAGTGCAAGTGCAATACCTCATTCCTTATACAAAGAAATTATGCATGATATTGCATCTGCTGAGATAGAGGAAATTGATGTTACAATTAAGCTTGCGAATAGAGACACTATTTCACCAGTTGGGATGTTAGAGATGTTGAAGTCTTGTGTGGGAAAGTTAAATATCCTGTTGATTTTCTTGTTCTTGGTTCCCCACAAGATAACTTTTGCCCCATTATATTTGGTAGACCCTTCTTGAATACTGTTAATGCTAAGATAGACTACAATAAGGATATTGTTTCTGTTGGTTTAGGGGATATGTGTCATCAGTTTAATTTTGCTAAATTCTGTAGACAACCCCATGATAAAGAATTGCCTAGTAAATATGAAATTATTGGTCTTGCTTCTATTGCCGTGCCTCCTAGTGATCCTTTAGAACAATATTTGCTAGACCATGAAAATGATATGTTTATGAATGAAAGAAGGGAAATAGATGAAGTATTCTTTAAATAGGGACCTATTTTGAAACACAACTTGCCTGTTGAAATCCTAGGGGATCCTCCTCCACCCAAGGGTGATCCCGTGTTTGAGCTTAAACCTTTACTTGATACTCTTAATTATGCTTACCTTGATGAGAAAGAGATATATCCTGTTATTATTAGTGCTAACCGTTCAGAGTATGAGGAAAAGAATTTATTGAAAACTCTGAAGAAGCATCGTGCTGCTATTGGATATACTCTTGATGATCTTAAGGGCACTAGTCCCACTCTATGCCAGCACAAAATAAAATTGGAGAAGGATGCGAAACCGGTTGTTGATCACCAACGACGGTTAAATCCTAAGATGAAAGAAGTGGTATGAAAAGAAATACTAAAGCTTCTGGAGGTATGTATAATTTAACCCGTTGCTGATAGTCAGTGGGTAAGTCCTGTCCATTGTGTCCCTAAGAAGGGAGGTATCATTGTTGTTCCTAATGATAAAGATGAATTGATCCCACAAAGAATTGTTACAGGTTATAGAATGGTAATTGATTTCCGCAAATTAAATAAAGCTACTAAAAAGGATCATTACCCTTTACCTTTTATTGATCAAATGCTAGAAAGATTATCCAAACATACACATTTTTGCTTTCTAGATGGTTATTCTGGTTTCTCTCAAATACGTGTGTCAAAAGCGGATCAAGAAAAGACAAGTTTTACTTGCCCTTTCGGTACCTTTGCTTATAGACGTATGCATTTTGGTTTATGCAATGCACCTGCTACTTTTCAAAGATGTATGACTGCTAAATTCTCTGACTTCTGTGAAAAGATTGTTGAGGTTTTTCATGGATGATTTCTCTGTTTACATAACTTCTTTTGATGATTGCTTAAGCAACCTTGATCGAGTTTTGCAGAGATGTGAAGAAACTAATCTTGTCTTGAATTGGGAGAAGTGCCACTTTATTGTTAATGAAGGTTTTGTCTTGGGGCATAAAATTTCTGAAAGAGGTATTGAAGTTGATAAAGCTAAAGTTGATGCTAATGAAAAGATGTCGTGTCCTAAGGACATTAAAGGTATAAGAAGTTTCCTTGGTCATGCCGGTTTTTACAGGAGGTTCATTAAGGACTTATCTAAAATTTCTCGGCCTCTGACTAATCTCTTACAAAAAGATGTTCCTTTTGTTTTTGATGATGATTGTGTAGAGGCATTTGAAATACTTAAGAAAGCTTTGATTTCTGCACCTATTGTTTAGCCTTCTGATTGGAATTTACCATTTGAAATTATGTGTGATGCTAGTGATTATGCTATACGGGCTGTTCTAGGGCAAAGAGTTGATAAGAAATTAAATGTTATCCAATATGCTAGTAAAACTCTAGACAGTGCCCAGAAAAATTATGCTACTACTGATAAAGAATTTTTAGCAGTTGTATTTGCTTGTGATAAGTTCAGACCTTATATTGTTGATTCTAAAGTAACTGTTCACACTGATCATACTGCTATTAAATATCTTATGGAAAAGAAAGATGCTAAACCTAGACTGATTAGATGGGTTCTCTTGCTTCAAGAATTTGATTTGCATATCATTGATAGAAATGGAGCTGAGAACCCTGTTGCAGACAACTTGTCTAGGTTAGAGAATGTTCTTGATGACCCACTACCTATTGATGATAGCTTTCCTGATGAACAACTAGCTGTCATAAATGCTTCTCATACTGCTCCATGGTATGTTGATTATGCTAATTATATTGTTGCTAAATTTATACCACCTAGTTTCACATACCAGCAAAAGAAAAAGTTCTTCTATGATTTAAGACATTACTTCTGGGATGACCCACATCTTTATAAAGAAGGATTAGATGGTGTTATTAGACGTTGTGTACCTGAGCATGAATAGGAACAGATCCTACGCAAGTGTCACTCCGAGGCTTATGGGGGACACCATGCTGGAGATAGAACTGCACATAACGTATTGCAATCCAGTTTTATTGGCCTACTCTCTTCAAGGATGCCCGTAAGTTTGTTTTGTCTTGTGATGAATGTCAAAGAATTGGTAATATTAGTAGACGTCAAGAAATGCCTATGGATTATTCAATTGTTATTGAACCATTTGATGTTTGGGGCTTTGATTATATGGGACCGTTTCCTTCCTCTAATGGGTATACATATATTTTAGTTGCTGTTGATTATGTTACTAAGTGGGTAGAAGCTATTCCAACTAGTAGTGCTGATCATAACACCTCTATTAAGATGCTTAAAGAAGTTATTTTTCTGAGGTTTGGAGTCCCTAGATACTTAATGACTGATGGTGGTTGACATTTTATTCATGGTGCTTTCCGTAAAATGCTTGCTAAGTATGATGTTAATCATATAATTGCATCTCCTTATCACCCATGGTCTAGTGGTCAAGTAGAATTGAGTAATAGAGAGCTGAAATTAATTTTTCAAAAGACTGTTAATAGATCTGGGAAGAATTGGTCCAAGAAACTGGATGATGCATTATGGGCTTATAGAACTGCATATAAAAATCCTATGGGTATGTCTCCGTATAAAATGGTTTATGCAAAGCATGTCATTTACCTCTCGAACTGGAACATAAGGCATATTGGGCCATTAAAAAGCTTAATTATGATTTCAAACTTGCCGGTCAGAAGAGGCTTTTTGACATTAGCTCACTTGATGAATGGAGAACCTAGGCCTATGAAAATGCCAAACTGTTTAAAGAAAAAGTTAAAAGATGGCATGACAAAAGGATACAGAAACGTGAGTTTAATGTAGGTGATTATGTATTATTGTACAACTCTCGTTTAAGATTCTTTGCAGGAAAACTCCTCTCTAAATGGGAAGGTCCTTATGTCATCGAGGAGGTCTATCGTTCTAGTGCCATAAAAATAAACAACTTCGAAGGCACAAATCCGAGGGTGGTGAACGGTCAAAGAATCAAACATTATATCTCAGGTAATCCCATAAATGTTGAAACTAATGTTATTGAAATCGTAACCTCGAAGGAATACATAAGGGACACTTTCCAGAACGTTTCAGACTCCAAAAAGGAATAGGTACGTGGTACGGTAAGTAAACCGACTCCAAAACAGTTCTAATGGCAATTTTTCTCTGTTTTGGAATATTTAAGAAAATGGGAAAATAAGAAGTAGTCCGGGAAGGACACGAGGCGTCCACGAGGGTGGAGGGCGCGCCCTACCCCCCTGAGCGCGCCCCATACCTCATGGGCACCTTGTGTGCTCTCTGGACTCCGTTTTCTTGCACGATACTTCTTTTGGTCGGTAAAAATTCATTATATAATCTCCCGAAGTTTTTGACCACCGTATCACACAAATATCTTCTGTCTTTGTTTCGAGCTGTTTTTCTGACAGATCTAGATCGCCATGGCATCTTCAAGTGCCCCCAAGGACAAGTTCTTCGAGAAGGTCATCAACCCCTACCTCGCGGAGGTGCTGCAACACCCTCAAACCATTGAGATGCATGAGCGTTTGCTGCACATCCGCGATGTTGAGGGACCAAGGAGGACCAGAAGCATGGAGACAAGGCTCGAGGCAATGGAGCAACAAGTTTTCAAGTGCCAGGAGATGGTGGAACATGGACTCGACTCCAATAATATAATGATCACGGAGTTCACCAACAACCACAAGCTGGATGACAAGAACATTGGTGAGGCCATCTTCAAGCTTCACGAGAAAATTGAGCGCCTCCAAGACCAGAACTATGACCTGCAAAACCAAAACTATGAGTATGAATATAGATTCAAGAGGATGAGTTTGGCTACAGATCTGAGGATCCCGGAGACTCGATCATCCTTCTATGATGGTGAGCCTATGCCTTGGAAGATGGACGATAAGCCCACATCATCAACAACTCCATCATCACCTCCTCCAAGGAAGGAGATATAAACACATGGGTATGGGCACTCCCCTTGGCATCTGCCAAGCTTGGGGGAGTGCCCCGGTATCGTATCACCATCACACTTTTATCCTTACCTTTTTCTTAGTTCGATCATTTTGGTAATATCTTGATCTAGTAGAATAAAGTTTTAGTATGATCTAATTTTGAGTTTTGCTTTATGATCCTTCTATGTAATCGAGTCCATGAGCTATATATAATAAACATTAGTATTGAGTCAAGGGCTTGATTATTTTGCTATGGTCTTGAGGGAATAAAAGAGAAAGAATAAAAAGAAATAAAGAGACCATATGGATCTTATGGAGAGTAATGACTTCACATATAAAGAGTATGATGAATAAAAGTTGTTGAGAGTTGACAAACATAGTTTTGGTCATCGTTGCAATTAATAGGAAGTAATAAAGAAAGAGAGGTTTTCATATATAAATATACTATCTTGGACATCTTTTATGATTGTGAGCAGTCATTAAAATATGACATGCTAAAGAGATGAGGTTGGACAAGGAAGACAACGTAATGGGTTATGTTTTCTTACATCTGAGATAAATTATACTGTCATGGATCATCCAACATGTTGAGCTGGCCTTACCCTCTCATGCTAGCCAAATTCTTTTCACCAAGTAGAGATACTACTTGTGCTTCCCAATATCCTTAAACCTAGTTTTCCCATGAGAGTCCACCATATCTACCTATGGATTGAGTAAGATCCTTCAAGTAAGTTGTCATGGTTGCAAGCAATAAAAATTGCTCTCTAAATATGTATGGTTTATTAGTGTGGGGAAAATAAGCTTTATACAATCTTGTGATGTGGAAAAAATAAAAGCGACGGACTGCATAATAAAGGTATGTATCACAAGTGGCAATATAAAGTGACATGCTTTCGCATTAAGATTTTGTGCATCCAACCATAAAAGCACATGACAACCTATGCTCCCCTCTGCGAAGGGCCTATCTTTTATTCTTGTCTTATACTAAGAGTCACAGTGATCTTCACCTTTCCTTTTTACATTTTATCCTTTGGCAAGCACAACGTGTTGGAAAGATCCTGATATATATAGCTAATTGGATGTGAGTTTTCATGAACTATTATTGTTGACATTACCTTTGAGGTAAAAAGTTCGGAGGCAAAGCTATAAGCCCTTATCTTTCTCTGTGTTCGACTAAAACTTCATAACCATAAATATTGCGTGAGTGTTAGCAATTGTGAAAGACTAAATGATAGTTGAGTATGTGGACTTGCTGAAAAGCTCTTATATTGACTCTTTCCGATGTTATGATAAATTGCAATTGCCTCAATGACTGAGATTATAGTTTGTTGGTTCTCAATGAAGTTTCTGATTCATACTTGAAATTGTGATTGAATTATTACTTTAGCTTAAGAGATCATATGACAATATATGTATATGTTGATGTTCTAAGAATGATCATGATGCCCTCATGTCCGTATTTTATTTTTATCGACACCTCTATCTCTAAACATGTGGATATATTTATCGATTTCGGCTTTCGCTTGAGGACTAGCGAGGTCTAAGCTTGGAGGAGTTGATACGTCCATTTTGCATCATGATTTTATATCGATATTTATTGCATTATGGGTTGTTATTACACATTATGTCACAATACTTATGCCTATTCTATCTTATTTTACAAGGTTTACATGAAGAGGGGGAATGCCAGCAGCTGGAATTTTGGGCTGGAAAAGGAGCAAATATTAGAGACCTATTCTGCACATCTCCAAAAGTCCTGAAACTTCACGGGAGAAAGTTTCAGAATATATAAAAAATATTGGGCGAAAGAAGTACCAGAGGGGGCCACCCACTGTCCACGAGGGTGGGGGCGCGTCCTACCCCCTGGGCGCGCCCCCTGCTTCGTGGGCCCCCTGGAAGCCCTTTGATGCCCATCTTTGGCTATATGGAGTCTTTTGTCGAGGAAAAAATCATAAGCAAGTTCACTGGAAGAAACTCCGCCGCCACGAGGCGGAACCTTGGCGGAACCAATCTAGGGCTCCGGCGGAGTTGTTCTGCCGGGGAAACTCCGCTCTGAGAGGAGGAAATCATCACCATCATCATCATCACCAACGATCCTCTCACAGGGAGGGGCTCAATCTCCATCAACATCTTCACTAGCACCATCTTATCTCAAACCCTAGTTCATCTCTTGTATCCAATCTTTGTCCCAAAGCCTCAGATTGGTACCTGTGGGTTGCTAGTAGTGTTGATTACTCCTTGTAGTTGATGCTAGTTGGTTTACTTGGTGGAAGATCATATGTTTAGATACATCATGCATATTAATACCCCTCTGATTGTGAACATGAATATGATTTGTGAGTAGTTACGTTTGATCCTGAGGACATGGGAGAAGTCTTGCTATAAGTAGTCATGTGAATTTGGTATTCGTTCGATATTTTGATGAGATGTATGTTGTCTTTCCTCTAGTGGTGTCATGTGAATGTCAACTACATGAAACTTCACCATTGTTTGGGCCTAGAGGAGGGCATTGGGAAGTAATAAGTAGATGATGGGTTGCTAGAGTGATAGAAGCTTAAACCCTAGTTTATGCGTTGCTTCGTAAGGGGCTGATTTGGATCCATATGTTTCATGCTCTGGTTAGGTTTACCTTAATACTTCTGTTGTAGTTGTGGATGCTTGCAATAGGGGTTAATCATAATTGGGATGCTTGTCCAAGGAAGGGCAGTACCCAAGCACCGGTCCACCCACATATCAAATTATCAAAGTACCAAACGTGAATCATATGAACATGATGAAAACTAGCTTGACGACAATTCCCAGGTGTCCTCAGGAGCGCTTTCCTTTATATAAGAGTTTGTCCAGGCTTTTCCTTTGCTATAAAAACGATTGGGCCATCTTGTTGCACCTTATTTACTTTTGTTACTTGTTACCCGTTACAAATTACCTTATCACAAAACTATCTGTTACCGATAATTTCAGTGCCTGTAGAGAATACCTTACTGAAAACTCATTATCATTTCCTTCTGCTCCTCATTGGTTTCGAAACTCTTACTTATCGGAAGGACTACGATAGATCCCCTACACTTGTGGGTCATCAGTGCTCGATTTTCTCATGAAGCTTGAAGATGGTCTCCCTAATTTCCTTGGCATCCAGCTTGTGCTTGTTGGCGAACTCTGCGATCATCATGTGGTTGGCGTCGAGTCCGCGTTCCACCATCCCCTGGCACTTGAAAACTTGTTTCTCCATTGCTTCGAGTCTTGTCTCCATGCTTCCGGCTCTCCTTGGTCCCTCAACATTGCAGATGTGCAGCACTTCCTGACGCAACTCAATGGTTTGAGGGTGTTGCAGCACCTCCGTGAGGTAGGGGTTGATGACCCTCTCGAAAAAATTGTCCTTGGGGGCGCTTGAAGACGTCATGCTGATCTAGATCTGTCAGAAAAACAGCTCGAAACAAAGACAAGAGATATTTTCGTGGTACGGTGGTCAAAACCTTCGGGAGATTATATAATGAATTTTTACCGACCAAAAGAAGTATTATGCAAGAAAACGGAGTCCGGAGGGCACACAAGGTGCCCACGAGGCAGGGGGCGCGCCCTCCACCCTCGTGGGCACCTCGTGTCCTTTCCGGACTGCTTCTTATTTTCCTATTTTCTTAAATATTCCAAAACGGAGAAAAAATGCTATTAGAACTGTTTTGGAGTCGGTTTACTTACCGTACCACATACCCCTTCCTTTCCGGAGGCTGAAACATTCTGGAACGTGTCCTTATATACTCCTTCGTGGTTACGATTTCAGTAACATTAGTTTCAACATTTATAGGATTACCTGAGATATAATGTTTGATTGTTTGACCGTTCACCACCCTCGGATTTGTGCCTTCGAAGTTGTTGATTTTTATGACGCCGGAACGATACACCTCCTCGATAACGTAAGGACCTTCCCATTTAGAGAGGAGTTTACCTGCAAAAAATCTTAAACAAGAGTTGTATAACAATACATAATCACCTGCATTAAACTCATGTTTTTGTATCCTTTTGTCATGCCATCTTTTAACTTTTTCTTTAAACAGTTTGGCATTCGCATAGGCCTGGGTTCTCCACTCATCAAGTGAGCTAAATGTCAAATAGTCTCTTCTCCCCAGCAAGTTTGAAGTCATAATTGAGCTCTTTAATAGCCCAATATGCATTATGTTCCAGTTCGAGAGGTAAGTGACATGCTTTTCCATAGACCATTTTATATGGAGACATACCCATAGGATTTTTGTATGCAGTTCTATATGCCCATAATGCATCATCAAGTTTCTTGGACCAATTCTTTCTAGATCTATTAACAGTGTTTTGCAAAAATAATTTAAGCTCTCTATTACTCAGTTCTACTTGACCACTAGACTGTGGATCATATCGAGATGCAATTCTATGATTAACATCATACTTAGAAAGCATTTTACGAAAAGCACCATGAATAAAGTGTGAACCCCCATCAGTCATTAAGTATCTAGGGACTCCAAACCTCGGAAAAAATAACTTCTTTAAGCATCTTAATAGAGGTGTTATGATTAGCACTACTAGTTGGAATAGCTTCTACCCACTTAGTAATGTAATCAACATCAACTGAAATATGTGTATACCCGTTAGAGGAAGGAAACAGTCCCATATAATCAAAGCCCCAAACATCAAATGGTTCAATAACAAGTGAATAATTCATAGGCATTTCTTGACGTCTACTAATATTACCAATTCTTTAACATTCATCACAAGATAAGACAAACTTACGGGCATCTTTGAAGAGAGTAGGCCAATAAAAACCCGATTGCAATACCTTATGCGTAGTTCTATCTCCAGCATGGTGTCCTCCATAAGCCTCGGAGTGACACTTGCATTTGATCTGTTCCTGTTCATGCTCAGGTACACAACGTCTAATAACACCATCTACTCCTTTATAAAGGTGTGGGTCATCCTAAAAGTAATGTATTAAATCATAGAAAACCTTTTTCTTTTGCTGGTATGTGAAACTAGGTGGTATAAATTTAGCAACAATGTAATTAGCATAATCAGCATACCATGGAGCAGTACGAGAAGCATTTATGACAGCTAATTGTTCATGAGGAAAGTGATGAGGACATCAATACCATTGTTACACCCACAGCCCCTGCTGCTATACATACTCGACCAATTACTAGAGCTCGCGCATGCCAATTGAATTATCAGGTACTTTCGTTTCTTGGTAACGATTCTAATGTGTCATGAGAATATGATGCTGCCTAAATTGGATACATTTGTTTTGCTTACAAATGAAGGGCCTAGCTTGGACAAGAAAGATGAACCTTGGAGAAAGTTCAAGCATGGAGATGATGGCATGCGCAAGGGGAACAAGAACGGAGTTACAAGTGATGATTCCAGGACTCTGAAGCCACCATAATGAGTGCATGAAGCATGGGACGAAATATACAAGATGCCACTTCATAAATTTCGTCCAGAGGCTATTTTAGGTGCTGCATCACCTTATTATTGGGCCAGGCCCATGTATTTTCGAAGTACTTAAGTATAGGCTGTTTTTAGAGTCTGTATGTGTGGGGAAACCAGAGTTAGGGTTGGTTTCGGACCCCTCCACCAAGGGCCACGAAATTCCCCCTCTCTCCTCCATATATACAGCCCTTAGGGCATCGTTTAGACTTTGGGTTTTGTTTAGATTAAAAGTTCGCCATAGCTGCAACTTCGCGTACTTCGTTTGTGTCCAACGACAAGACCAAGACGTCACAGAACCCCACCTTGATCAATAAAGCTTTCATCTTATATTCACAATATCCAGATTGCAATCTCAGTTTCTTGCTTGTTCGTCGTTTGCTCGCAGGAAACATGCCCTCGTGGTCAGGTTGATCGTGCTCCGGCGTGGTCAATAACCCCTCGGAGTTGGTTTAGCGATTGCTAAGGCGCGACGTCCTCGCACGTTCGTAGTCGGATCATCAGGAAAGCTATCATCAATAGGTAGGGGGTCATCAAGGACATTCTCTAACCTAGACAAGTTGTCTGCAACGGGGTTCTCAACTCCTTTTCTATCAATAATATGAAAATCAAATTCTTGTAGGAGGAGAACCCATCGAATAGGTCTAGGTTTAGCATCTTTCTTTTCCATAAGATATTTAATAGCAGCATGATTAGTGTGAACAGTTACTTTACAATCAACAATATAAGGTCTGAACTTATCACAAGCAAATACAACTGCTAAAAATTCCTTTTCAGTAGTAGCATAATTTATCTGGGCACTGTCTAGAGTATTACTAGCATATTGGATAATATTTAATTTCTTATCAACTCTTTGTCCTAAAACAGCACCTACAGCATAATCACTGGCATCGCACATAATTTCAAAGGGTAAATTCCAATCAGGAGGTTGAACAATAGGTGCAGAAATCAAAGGTTTCTTAAGTATTTCAAATGCTTCTACACAATCATCATCAAAGACAAAAGGAACATCTTTTTGTAAGAGATTAGTCAGAGGCTTGGAAATTTTTGAGAAGTCTTTAATGAACCTCCTATAAAAACCGGCATGACCAAGGAAACTTCTTATACCTTTAATGTCCTTAGGACACGACATATTTTCAATAGCATCAACTTTAGCTTTATCAACTTCAATACCCCTTTCAGAAATTTTATGCCCCAAGACAATGCCTTCATTAATGATAAAGTGGCACTTCTCCCAATTCAAGACAAGATTAGTTTCTTCACATCTCTGCAAACCTCGATCAAGGTTGCTTAAATAATCATCAAAAGAAGTTCCATATACTGAAAAATCGTCCATGAATACCTCAACAATCTTTTCACAGAAGTCAGAGAATATAGCGGTCATACATCTTTGAAAGGTAGCAGGTGCATTACATAAACCAAAAGGCATACGTCTATAAGCAAAGGTACCGAAAGGGCAAGTAAAAGTGGTCTTTTCTTGATCCTCTTTTGACATAGGTATTTGAGAGAAACCGGAATAACCATCTAGAAAGCAAAAATGTGTATGTTTGGATAATCTTTCTATCATTTGATCAATAAAAGGTAAAGGGTAATGATCCTTTTTTATAGCTTTATTTAGTTTGCGAAAATCAATTACCATTCTGTAACCTGTAACAATTCTTTGTGGGATTAATTCATCTTTATCATTAGGAACAACAGTAATACCTCCCTTCTTAGGGACACAATGGACAGGACTTACCCACTGACAATCAGCAACGGGATAAATTATACCTGCCTCCAGAAGCTTTAGTATTTCTTTTCTTACCACTTCTTTCATCTTAGGATATAACCGTCGTTGGTGATCAACAACCGGTTTAGCGTCTTTCTCCAATTTTAGTTTGTGCTGCCATAGAGTGGGATTAATGCCCTTAAGATTATCAAGAGTATATCCAATAGCAGCACGGTGCTTTTTCAGAGTTTTCAATAATTTCTCTTCTTGCTCTAAAAGGTTAGCACTAATAATAACAGGATATATCTTCTTTTCGTCAAGATAAGCATATTTAAGAGTATCGGGCAATGGTTTAAGCTCAAACACGGGATCACCCTTGGGTGGAGGAGGATCCCCTAGAATTTCAATAGGCAAATTGTGTTTCAGAATAGGTCCCTGTTTAAAGAATACTTCATCTTTTTCCCTTCTTTCATTCATAAACATATCATGTTCATGGTCTACAAATATTGTTCTAAAGGATCATTAGGAGGCACGGCAATAGAAGCAAGACCAATAATTTCACCTTTACTAGGCAATTCTTTATCATGGGCTTGTCTATGAAATTTAGCAAAATTAAAATCATGAGACATATCCCCTAAACCAATAGAAACAATATCCTTTTTGTAGTCTATCTTAGCATTAACAGTATTCAAGAAGGGTCTACCAAATATAATGGGGCAAAAGTCATCTTGTGGGGAATCAAGAACAAGAAAATAAGCAGGATATTTAACTTTCCCACACAAGACTTCAACATCTCTAACAATCCCAACAGGTGAAATAGTATCTCTATTGGCAAGCTTAATTTAACATCTATCTCTTCTATCTCAGCAGGTGCAATATCATGCATAATTTCTTTGTATAAAGAATGAGGTATTGCACTCGCACTAGCACACATATCACATAAGCCATGATAGCAATGATCTCCTATTTTAACAGAAATAACAGGCATGCCTACAATAGGTCTATGTTTATTTTTAGTATCAGGTCTAGCAATTCTAGCAGCTTCATCACAAAAGTAAATAACATGCCCATCAATATTATCGGACAAGAGATCTTTAACAATAGCAATAGTAGGTTCAACTTTAATTTTCTCAAAGGGTGTAGGTGTTATAGTATCACTCTTACAAACCACAATTAAAGCTTTAGCATGGTCCTTTATTCTAGTAGGGAAAGGTGGTTTCTCAATATAAACGGTAGGAACAGTAGGATCAACATTATAAGTTATAGTCTTTTCTTCAACTTTAATAGGTTCAACTACTTTTACTTCAATGGGAGGATGATATTAAATCCACTTCTCCTTAGGGAGATCAACATGAGTAGCAAAGGATTCACAAAAGAAGCTACTATCTCAGAGTCAAGTCCATATTTAGTGCTAAATTCACGGAAAGCATCGGTATCCATAAAAGATTTAACACAATCAAACTTTGATGTTATACCTGAATCCTTACCTTCGTCGAGTTCCCAGTCTTCAGAGTTGCGTTTAATTCTTTCCAATAAATCCCATTTGAATTCAATAGTCTTCATCATAAAAGAACCAGTACAAGAAGTATCGAGCATGGAGCGATTTTTTCGAGAAAGCCGCGCATAAAAATTTTAAATAATAATTTCTCTTGAGAGCTCATGATTGGGGCAAGAATATAACATTGACTTAAGCCTCCCCCAGCTTGAGCAATGCTTTCTCCTTCGCGAGGCCAAAAATTATATATATAATTACGATCACGATGAACCAGATGCATAGGATAAAACTTCTGATGAAATTCCAATTTCAATCCGTTGTAGTTCCATGATCCCATATCATCACATAGCCTAAACCATGTCAATGCCTTTCCCTTCAAAGATAAAGGGAAGAACTTCTTCTTGATAACATCCTCGAGCATACCTGCAAGCTTAAATAATCCACAAACTTCATCCACATAGATTAAGTGCAAATTGGGATGTAATGTTCCATCTCCTATAAAAGGATTAGCCAGCAGTTTCTCTATCATACCCGAAGGAATTTCAAAGTAAACATTTTTAGTAGGTTCAGTAGGTTGAGGAGCAACTCTTTGCTCTAATGGTCGTGGTGAAGATACTCCGAACAAGCCCCTCAAAGGATTATGTTCCATAGTAACAAGTGACAGTAAATTTCAGCACACTATATAAAGTTTTCCTTACCGAATTCCACCTACCAAAGGCGCTTCACTCCCCGGCAATGGCGCCAGAAAAGAGTCTTGATGACCCAAAAGTATAGGGGATCTATCATAGTCCATTCGATAAGTAAGAGTGTCGAACCCAACGAGGATAAGAAGGAAATGATAAGAAGTTTTCAGTAAGGTATTCTCTGCAACCAATGAAATTATCGGTAACAGATAGTTTTGTGATAAGGTAATTCGTAACGGGTAACAAGTAATAAAAGTAAATAAGGTGCAGAAAGATGGCCCAATCCTTTTTGTAGCAAAGGACAAGCCTGGAAAAACTCTTATATAAAGGAAAACGCTCCCGAGTACACATGGGAATTATCATCAAGCTAGTTTTCATCACGCTCATATGATTTGCGTTCGGTACTTTGATAATTTGATATGTGGGTGGACCGGTGCTTGGGTATGGCCCTTCCTTGGACAAGCATCTCACTTATGATTAACCCCTCTTGCAATCATCCGCAACTACAAAAGAAGTATTAAGGTAAACCTAAGCATAGCATGAAACATATGGATCCAAATCAGCCCCTTATGAAGCAACGCATAAACTAGGGTTTAAGCTTCTGTCACTCTAGCAACCCATCATCTACTTATTACTTCCCAATGCCTTCCCTTAGGCCCAAACAATGGTGAAGTGTCATGTAGTCGATGTTCACATGACACCACGAGAGGAAAGACAACATACATCTCATCAAAATATCAAACGAATACCAAATTCACATGACTACTATAGCAAGACTTCTCGCATGAATCATATTGATGTTCATATTGATGTTCAGGAACAAACGTAACTACTCATGAATCATATTGATGTTCATAATTAGAGGGGTATTAATATGCATAAAGGATCTGAACATATGATCTTCCACCAAATAAACCAACTAGCATCAACTACAAGGAGTAATCAACACTACTAGCAACCTACAGGTACCAATTTGAGGTTTTGAGACATAGACTGGATACAAGAGATGAACTAGAGTTTGAGATGAGATGGTGCTGGTGAAGATGTTGATGGAGATTGACCCCCTCCCGATGAGAGGATCGATGGTGATGATGATGCTGATGATTCCCCCCTCCCGGAGGGATGTTTCCCCGGTAGAACAGCTCCGCCGGAGCCCTAGATTGGTTCCGCCAAGGTTCCGCCTCGTGGCGGCGGAGTTTCTTCCCGTGAGCTTGCTTATCATTTTTTCCTCGACGAAAGACTCCATATAGCCAAAGATGGGCATCAGAGGGCTGCCAGGGGGGACACGAGGCAGGGGGGCGCGCCCTGGCCCTCTCTGGTGCTTCCTTCTCCCAATATTTTTTATATATTCTGAAACTGACTTCCATGGAGTTTCAGGACTTTTGGAGTTGTGCAGAATAGGTCTCGAATATTTGCCCCTTTTCCAGTCCAGCATTCCAGTTGCCGGCATCCTCCCTCTTCATGTAAACCTTGTAAAATACGAGAGAATAGGCATAACTATTGTGACATAATGTGTAATAATAGCCCATAATGCAATAAATATCGATATAAAAGCATGATGCAAAATGGACGTATCAGGTCCCATTGTGAAAATGACCATTTTGCCCTTGCCCCTAATCAGCCCCTTCAAGAGAGAAGTACTTCTGGCAAATCTTTCCGCGGCTTCACCGCACTTCTCCCCGGTTTATTCGTCCTCCGTAGGCAATCCACGACAACCACTTGCATGATTGCATGTAGTAGCCATGGTTTCTACTTGAATATTTAATAAAAGTTTGCCCGTTATCTGCCTGCTTGCTTGCTACTACTGTCGTTGTTTGGTTATGCTTGTGGTTTCATGTTCATCTTCATGACATGTTCGGATGCATCTGGTTATCATGTATTCTTGCTAGTATTACTTTAGTATGCCTTGCTTGGTAGTAGTAGTACATGATGGTGGTAGTGATGCTCATCTGTTGCATGCTTAATATCTGTTACCGAGTACCGTTGATATGCATGTTCCTTTGCATCTAGCTGGTTATATACTTACTTGGTAGTATTTTTATATGTTCTTGCATGCTATTTATTGCAGACGCTAGTGGTCATATTATGCTACAAGTAGTGTTATACTTGTGGTATTCATGCTCGTCAGTGTGCCATGCTCATTTGGAGATATGATTTATTGTTGTTGATATGCTTGATGAGTATGTTGCACCCCATGCTCATGTTTATATCATGCTCATGCATTATAGTTGCATCATGTTATTTTATTATGGCTCAGCTTATTGCATTCAAGTTTAACCAAATAATAATCAAACTTGAACAACTGTTGGCTGAGTCATGGTGCCACCAAATAGAGCTGACCAGTGCAGCCACACTTGCCTTATGGGGGGTCCTAACTGGTTCTATTGTCATGCCTCTCGCCGGTGCCTCCAACGAGGGAAGGTTATGCACGGGCGCTAACTTGGCCGGGTAGGAAGGCATAAGCCTTGTGTGCCCGAGTTGTTTGCGCGCTTTTGTCCCCGTTTGGAACCGTTTGTTTTTTGCCACGACGGTGGCTGTTGGATGTCATTGGTTGATATCAAGGCCACCCATGACTTAGCCCAAAGGGGAGTTTGTCGGAGTGGCTAGGAGAGTGTCTTGGTAGTAGAGCAGTTTTGTCGGAACACCATTGGCCCACACGAATGGGTGGGCGAGGCCATGGGTTCTGTGGTGTGGGTATAGTGTACTAACCTCTGCAGAGTGTGTGTTAAATCTATCTGTCGGATTTCGGGTTCCGGCAAAACCATTGAGGTTTGAACACTGGGGTGTGCACGAAGTTCTCTCCCCCTCTCTAGCTCGCACACATCATGATCTCATGGCCTAGCTCGACGAACCGAAAGAACAAGAGACACAAGAGTTTATACTGGTTCGGGCCAGCGATGTGGTGTAATACCCTACTCCGGTGTGGTGTGGTGGATTGCCTCTTGGGCTGAGGATGAACAGTTACAAGGGAAGAACAGCCTCTTGAGGAGAGGTGCTCTTGTGCTTGGTGAGTGTGGTGGCTTTGGTGGAATGAATCCGGTCCAAGATGAGATGCCTCCCTACGGTGGTGGCTAGTCCTATATATAGAGACCCGGGTCCTCTTCCCAAATATTGAGCGGAAAGGGATCCCACAATGGCCAAATTCGAAGGGAGACAACTAGTACAAGTTATCCTGACTAAAGGTGGTCTTCGCCTGCCAAAGGCTCTGGTGGTGACACCGTCTTGGGCTCCACGGTGACCTCCGTCTTGCTGTCCGGCTGGTCTTGGTCTTGTTGCACTGATATGGAAACCTTTCCCTGATGCCTCGGGACTCCTCACCTATGCTTGCCTCTTTAGCACCAAAGAGGAAACGAGGACACTGTGCGCGCTGGCGCCCGCCTGGCTCCAGTCGTCATGGCTTGCATCACAAGAACCTCGCGAGGTGTCCCTTGCCTTGATCTCTCCGCCACTCGCGAGCCAGCCTGGTAAGGCCACCCCCGAGGAGGTCTTGCGTTGTCCGCCTCGCGAGGCTTGGCCCCTCGCGAGGGTCTTGAGTGTTTGCTGGTGAAGATGGGTCGTACAGGGCCGCTGGTGGAGCCATGCCGTGGGCCACAGGCAGGCAAGTGTGGGGACCCCCGTTCCCAAAACGCCGATAGTAGCCCCCGGGCCCAAGGCGCGTTTGGACTTGGCTTTAAGGCGAAGCCAAAGGGCAAGTGTGGAGCATCGTGGGCCCCAACAACCTGCGGCCCCGCTCGACGCGTGGCGTTTGATTGGACGTGGGCGGCCCCGCTTCCCCATGCAACATTGATATCCGCCTGGCTAGGCGTCCACGACATCTCACACAGTTATTTCCCCATTGCTGGCAACGCACCCCCGACTCCTCTACTTCTTCGAACCTCAGCTTCATCTCCCAGTCCGACCTGAGCTCAGTCCTCTCCATCGCCATGGCGCCGAACCGGACGGAGAAAGGGAAGAAGCCCCTGTCCTCAGCCAGCCCGCCTTTGGACGTCGAGCCCGCCGTCGGCCGATCGCGGGTGCTCAATCAAGAGGCCATGGACAAGGTCCGCCTTGCGCTTGCCACCAGCTTCAACAAATGGGGAGGGACGGCGGTCTGGCTTGCGTCCCGAGCTTCTGTCGATAGAACTGGCACCGATTTCCAATTCTTCATCGATGCCTTGTGGGTCGGTCTGGCCCCCCCTTCTCCGCCTTCTTCAACGCCGTGCTTTCCATTACCAGATTCATCTACTGCACCTAGATCCCCAATCTGTCGCTCTTCTTGTCGTCTTTGCCTTTGTCTGCGTGGCCATGGTGGGCATCGCCCCCTCCGTGGCCCTTCTGCGCCGTTTCTTCTCGCTGCACCTGACTGACCCCTCGCAATGCTCGGGGTGCCTGAGCTTCCGGTCCGTGGCGGCAACGGCCGGCTCGGGGATTGAGTTTGAACTTCCGCCGTCTGCGAGCGGGTTCTGGACGCGGTGGGTGTATGTGGATATCGGAGTGCTCAACCCTTTGCTCTTGCCTCTGTCTGCGCCCGCCGTCCCCAGCTCCGGCTGGGCTCACAAAAAGCTTACGAGCCCCCGCCTTGCCTTCGCCTGGCTCTGACTGAAGAGGTTCAAAGATCTTGGCTTGACCGCGCCCATGGTGATGAAGGAGTTCCTCTCACGCCATGTCGCCCCACTCCAACACCATTCCCAGCCGATGTGGCCCTGTCTATCGGCCAGGATCGCATGAGGCTTTAGGAGTCAGGGCTTCCGCTCGAGGCACGAAGAACGGTGCTCGAGGTCTTGGCGGGCGACCCCTCGCCAGCCGATATGCCACTGGAGGGCTGTCTCTTGTACTGTTGCTTAAACAGGGTGGAGTTCGCAGGGCAGATGCCCCCTTTGACGAATGGGGGCCGCGTCTGGTTGGCCTTCAGGGGTCCCGCGAGAACCCTGTCACCGTGGTTCCCCTCCTCGTCGCCGGCACCGAACTTGCCCCAAGAGTGGACTCAGGGGGGGGCAAGTACCTCTGGAGGCCGGATGCGCGGGTGCCGAGGTGTCAACGTCGCCCGCGGTTCTTGAGGCGCCACCTCTGGGAGCCCGTAACTCCCGCTCTGGGGTGGCAGTTGACGGGGCGATGCAATCCGCTGCTCCTCAGGTGGAAGCTCCCGAGGCCTTAGGAGGTCATCGCGAGGTGGAACTCGATGGCTCTCCCTAGCTTGGCGCTCCTGAGGTTGCCTCCTCGGGCGCTTCACCAGCCGCGCCCTGCGCTGGTCGCCACGTCCAACGCTTCGGCCGGCTCCGTGTAGACTTTGATGCGCTCCGGAAAAGGAAGGGGCCCCCAAGCTGTGGCAGCGGCGCCTTTCGGCCATTGAAAGAGAGGAAGTACATCGACATAGATGAGTAAGTACCTTATCTTTGTAATTCCTCGAGTGTTGCTTCCCTTCCTGACGGTGGCTGTTCAGGATCCCATCTGCCAAGGCCGTGAAGCCTCCCAAGAAGCAACCTCCTCCTGCCTTGAATCTCCCCTTGGCCTTGAGCGTCCCAAGCTAGCATGCTTCCCCCGGCGCGAGGTCGACCGGAGAGGCAGACATCCTAGCTTGGCGCCTCGAGCCCGCGCTCCTGTCGTCTCTTCTTCGCGGCCTCGTCTGGGGTGCGACGAGCGTGCCAAGGGCTCCTCCTCTAGTTGTAGACGGCAGTTGGATGGCTTTGCTCCTGGTTCCTTCTTTGAGTAGCGAGCCTCAACTCAACCAGGCTCCCGCCGAAGCCCAGTCAGTGACCGGGGGGCGGCAGCCCCCAGCCCCCTGCGGAAGGGGAGCAAACCGCTTCGGATCACGTCGGTGACCCCCGCTATGGAGGACGGAATCGGCCGCGCACTCAAGTTTGCGCATGAACAGAGTGTCCTCCGCCACGAGCTCTTTCAGGAGGCGATGGGCGCGATGAGCCGACTTGGCGAAGAACTCGTGGATGTAGACGCATAAGCTGAAGGTGGCCATCAACCTCGAGCGCCACCAGCGCAAGCTTGATAATGCGAAGGCTGATGCGTCTCTTGCGACCTCGCGTGAGGCCTACGCTCGAGCCTTGGAAGAAGCCCGGGAAGCCGATCGTCGCCGCGAGATCGCAGAGAAACGCGCGTGGGAGCTCCAAGCCTGGAGTGCCTCCTTGGAGCAGCAAGTGGAGGCATGCAAGGCCACCCTAGCGTCGATGAAGGGGACACCTGCTGAGGAGGAAGAGATCCTGAAGCGCGAGGAAGCGCTGGCGTTGGAAGCCATGGAGCGCAGCCTTGAGCTTGAGTGGTTGGAGACGACGGAGCGCCAAGTCGCCCAAGCGGAGGATGTTGTCGGCGCACACGAGGCCAAGGCCCGGGAGGAGGTCGATCGCCGGGTGGCCGAGGCTCGCACGGATCTTGTGGGCAGGTATGACCTGAAGCTGAAGCTCATGGAAACCAAAGCTGTGGGCAGGGCTACTGCCCTCAAGTCAGGGTTGGCTGAGGCGGGACAGCGCGAGGAAGCCGCCACAGCCACCCTGATCTCAGTGCAAGCTGAGCTGGTTTCCGCCCGTGCCGAGCTGCTTTCTCTTCAGCAACGGGTCGCTAGAGCCGAGTCCTCTGTGCAGCAGAGCCAGGAGGAAGCGCTTCGGCGGAGGACGCGCGAGCGCGAGCACGCCCCCATGCTCCAAAGCCTCAGGATCAGAGCCAACGCGGCGCTGGGCGCCATCTGCAACGAAGATGCCCCTCATCCCCACTCGAACGATTACGCCAGTCACCTCCTCTTTTTCACTGACGTGGTGACATGCCTGGAGAATCGATCCGAGAGGGCTCGCGAGCTTGTTGAGGAGAGGAGCCGCAGCCTGCTCAGGCGCGCGTTCTCCCGCGTCTTCGGCCACCTCCAGAACACCTACCCCAACTTCGTTTTTGACGCTGCCATTGCCCCTGTGCCTGAGGCCATCCGGGGCGACCTGGCGCACTGGGTAGAAGACAATGTGGATGCTCTGGTCAGGGCCTTCTCCTCCGAGGATGAAGCGATGGTGGTCACGGCGGATGAAGGTGACGTGGTCGACGATGGTATGGGCGACGTCGGCAATGGTGACGGTGATGCCGGCGATGATGATGGCGATGCCAGCGATGGTGACGGCGATGCCAGCGACGCGTCTGAGGGCGACCCAGAGGACGTCGTGAGTGATATGTCCGATTGAGCCCGTGCTTAATTGCATTGACCCTGCATGTAAAAGCTCGGGCACGACCCTGAAAGTTGTAAGAGCATTTTGGGAGGGGGAGCCCCTCATCTAAACAGATTAATGCCTCTATTCCATAGGCCAAGCTAGAGACGTGTTTTTATGAGCCCGTGAGTCTCGCTGCGAGATTGCTGCTGTAGTTTACCTTAGTCAGGGCCAGTCCCCGACCGACTCGTGAGGTCGTGAGATTCCGAGGGGCCTGCCGATCCGTCCGAGAGAGCCTCGCGAGAAGCAAGTATTAGCCATGGAAGGACGTGCGCGCAGCGCGCGCGCCGCGCCCACGCCCCCGCTCGTGAGGGGGGGAGGCAGTAGGTGCGAACTCCGAATCTAGGCAAGGAACCAGATTGCAAGAAATCGCAAGAACGAGAAAAGGCACCCCCCCCCCCGTGCACAACAATGAAAATTCAACTTGCCTTCTCACCAAATGGCCGCGTCCGGCGCCTAGTCTAGTCTTCTTGTCTTCTCACCAGTGCAGAGCTAAGTCCTGCCACTAGGACATGGGAGGGATCCCACGTGGACCGAGGGCGGCACTCCTGATACTCCGGGGCGTGTACAGCCCCACTCATTATTACGTGAGAGTGTCACGAGCGGAGATATTCACAGGCGCGAGCCTTACTTCATATCGCCGGATGAGGGCCTCGCCTTGCGCCACCCTCGACCACCATTGGTGCGTTCGGAAACCAGGACGAAGGCAAGGGGCAAAGGGGACGCCAGCGGCATCCTCGGCGACCACGGGTACTCTGTCAGGGGAAGGCTCACCAGCACCTCCCAGGCAGAGGGCGTACCTCCGAGGGACGCCCTGCTTCGCGCGATGCGGGGAGGGACCTTACTCCCGGCTCCTTCCCTTCAGCCCCAGTGCGCTCCTCCTGGTGGAAGGGAGGCCGCTGAGCTGGGGCCGCCATCCGCCGCTGTGACCTAATCCTCCCGCGACCCATGGTTAGCATAAACTTGCTCCTGAGAGATTAGTGGCACCCTGTAGCTGTTGTCTCCGACATGGTTGGCGAGGCTCCTGGGGGCTCCTGGAAGGCCTCAGCTTCTAGCGCCTCCTCCTCCCAACCTGGCTCGAGGAACGAGCCAGGGTTGTCTTCCAGCGCATACTCCTATTCCATCATGCAGGGCACGTAGGCCTCCGAGGCCGCCGTCCCAAATACCTCGCCGAAGTGCCCCACGCTCCATGTTGCCAGGCCCAGCGCGCCGCCCTAAGGATGGTAGGGCGGCACTGCGCTGGGGCCGTGGGGGGAAACGCTCGTGCCCGCGCTCATCTGAGGTGGCGCGGGCGCGATTGGTCGTCCGGTCCTGCTGGTCGTGCCGGTGTCGACGAAACCTCCTAGTGCACCCGGGGGCACGCGGGCGTGGCGAGGCCCACCATGCGATCCGGCCGCGGCCTGAGGCGTAAGCAGGGAGAAGAAGGGCGGTGCTCCTGAGGCCGCGACGTCCAGTAGCTCGGCGACGTGCTCCAGCAATGCATCCCGGCCGCTCTCCATCAGCTGGCATCGCAGCAGTTCCCGAGCCACCGTGAGTGCTGCCCTCATGTTTGCTTGTTCCCGTCGGGTGTGTGGCGCCGTGGACACAGCGTAGCTTGAGGCCCTTGCGGCCACCCGCGCTTGTCGTGGAGTATGGGTGGATGGCGTCTGACCGCGCCGCCCATGCCCCGCAGTGTTTGGCGGTGCACGTGCCGCCTAGGGAGAAGGGTTGAAGTCTTCTTGGGTGGACGGCGCTGCCCAGGCCGGCCAAGCTTCCCAGCAGCCGGCGTTGGTCCTCGGGTCGCCGGACATCGGAACTGTGGAATGTCGGCGGATCAACTGGCAGAAGAGAAGCTCCGATGCACCCCTACCTGGCACGCCAAATGTCGGATTTCGGGTTCCGACAAAACCCTTGAGGTTCTAACAGTGAGGTGCGCATGAAGATCTCTCCCCCTCTCTAGCTCGCACACATCATGATCTCATGGCCTAGCTCGACGAACCCAAAGAACAAGAGACACAAGAGTTTATACTGGTTTGGGCCACCGATGTGGTGTAATACCCTATTCCAGTGTGGTGTGGTGGATTGCCTCTTGGGCTGAGGATGAACAGTTACAAGGGAAGAACAACCTCCTGAGGAGAGGTGCTCTTGTGCTTGGTGAGTGTGGTGGATTTGGTGGAATGAATCCGGTCCAAGATGAGATGCCTCCCTACGGTGGTGGCTAGTCCTATATATAGAGACCAGGGCCCTCTTCCCAAATATTGAGCGGGAAGGGATCCCACAAAGGCCAAATTCGAAGGGAGACAACTAGTACAAGTTATCCTGACTAAAGGTGGTCTTCCCCTGCCAAAGGCTCTGGTGGTGAAGCCGTCTTGGGCTCCACGGTGACCTCCGTCCTGCTGTCCAGCTGGTCTTGGTCTTGTTGCACTGATATGGAAACCTTTGCCTGATGCCTCGGGACTCCACGCCTGTGCTTGCCTCTTTAGCACCAAAGAGGAAACGAGGACACTACGCGCACTGGCGCCCACCTGGCGCCCGCCTGGCTCTAGTCGTCATGGCTTGCATCACAGGAACCTCGCGAGGTGTCCCTTGCCTTGATCTCTCTGCCCCTCGCGAGCAAGCCTGGTGAGGCCGCCCCTGAGGAGGCCTTGCGTCGTCCGCCTCATGAGGCTTGGCCCCTCACGAGGGTCTTGAGTGTTTGCTGATGAAGATGGGCCGTATAGGGCCGCTGGTGGAGCCACGCCGCAGGCCGCAGGCAGGCAAGTCTGGGGACCCCCATTCCCAGAACATCAACACTATCGATAGCCGCGCCCGTGGAGATGGGCCCAGTTCATAGTTGGTCACACTATGGGTCAACCGTAATAATAATAATAATAATAATAATAATGTGCTTAATAAAAACCCTAGTTCGATGATGAGAAAGAGGTTGGTTGTGATCAAGAGAGGACCACGGAGGTATCGTGGATACCCGAGTTGGTTGATCTTTATGTGATCGTCAGAAGATCACCGCGGTATTGGGGATACCGAGTTGTTGGATATTTGGGGTGTTATGCAAGAATCACGGGTAAAGGTGAAGCTCCTCGTGGTCATGTAATGATTACTACGGTATTGTAATACCAAGATTGATTGGATCCTGAGATGATCGTGTGACGCCCGTGATGGTAAGCTTATGCATGTGATGGTTACGAGATAACCCGAGCAGAGTAAGTTGGTGCATGATAGCGTCATCATGTTGCATGCTAGTATCATCATGTTCATATGTTCATAGTGTTCTGCTTGTATCATGTTCATCTTATTCATGCTATGATTGATCTGATAGCATCATGTTAATCCTTGTTAACCTATAATTTCCATGCTATTGTGTAACACCCATAATGCGGCTATATTTCCCACGTGTCGGGGCATGACTTAGAGGCATAGCCGCATTGTAGGTTTGTCGCAAGAGGGGTAATCTTCACACAATTCCATGTACTGAATAAGAAAGGGATAAAAAGTTGGCTTACAATCGCCACTTCACACAAATAACAAGTTAAACATACATCATCCAGAATACAATAAGGATCCGACTACGGAACCAAAATAAAAGGAAAACAACCCCAAATGCTAGATCCTTGATCGTCCCGACTGGGCTCCACTACTGATCAAACGGAAACGGAACAAAACAACGATCAAGATCTTCATCGAGCACCCAGTTGAGCTCGGTTGCGTCATCTACACTGGTATCATCGGCACTTGCAACTATTTGGAAGTATCTGTGAGTCACGAGGACAAACCAATCTCACACCCGCGAGATCAAGACTATTTAAGCTTATGGGTAGGATAGGGTAGAGAGGTGGAGCTGCAGTAAGCACTAAGCATATATGGTGGCTAACATATGCAAATAAGAGCGAGAATAGAAGCAACGCAACGGTCGTGAACTAGAAGTGATCCTGAAACTACTTACGCACAAACATAACACAAGAACCGTGTTCACTTCCCGGACTCCGCCGAAAAGAGACCATCACGGCTACACACGTGGTTGATTCATTTTAATTAAGTTAAGTGTCAAGTTTTCTACAACCGGGTATTAACAAATTCCCATCTGTCACATAACCGCGGTCACGGCTTTCGAAAGCTCAAAACCCTACAGGGGTATCCCAACTTAGACCAGCACAAGCTCTCACGGTCAATGAAGGATATTCCTTCTCCCGGGAAGACCCAATCAGTCTCGGAATCCCGGTTACAAGACATTTCGACAATGGTAAAACAAGACCAGCAAGACCGCCCGATGTGCCGACAATCCCGATAGGAGCTGCACATACCTCGTTCTCAGGGAAACACCAGATAAGCTAAGCGTACAGGTACCAACATAACCCAAGTTGCCAAGGGACGGTCCCGCACGGTGCTCTAGTTCGGACCAACACTTAGAGAAGCACTGGACCGGGGGGGGGGTTAAAATAAAGATGACCCTTCGGTTGGCCGGCCCAAGGGAAGGGTAATAGGTTGTTAGGAAAATGTAAAACCAAGGTTGGGCCTTGCTAGAGGAGTTTTATTCAAAGCGAACTGTCATGGGGTTCCCATAACAGCCAACCGTGTAAGGAACACAAAATCAAAGAACATAACACCGGTATGACGGAAACTAGGGTGGCAAGAATGGAACAAAACACCAGGCATAAGGCCGAGCCTTCCCCCCTTTACCAAGTATATAGATCCATTAAAGTAAATAAGATATAATAATGATATCCCGACAATATCCATGTTTTCCAACATGGAACAAACTTCATCTTCACCTGCAACTAGCAACGCTATAAGAGGGGCTAAGCAAAAGCGGTAACATAGCCAAACAATGGTTTGCTAGGAAAGGTGGGTTAGAGGCTTGACATGGCAATATGGGAGGCATGATAAGCAAGTGGTAGGTAGCGTGACATAGCAATAGAGCGAACAACTAGCAAGCAAAGATAGAAGTGATTTCGAGGGTATGGTCATCTTGCCTGAGATCCCGCATGGAAGAACGAGTCCATGAAGAAGACAAACGGACGTAGTCGAACGAATCCTCACAACTCCGGAATGAAATCGAAGCTAAAGCGAGAAGCAACCCAGAAAGAAGCAAGCAACATAGTAAACAACCATCACATGAACATGTCATGATGCACAACCAAGTATGATGCATGTCTGGTTTAAAGAGGCATGGCATGGCAAAGTGCACAAACAAAACTTCAAGTTAAGTGGATCTCAATATGCAACGATTTTCATATTGATGAAACACCACAACAATTATTTAGTTCTCTCCCTTTTAAGTACTCCACAATATAAAATGTTGGTTAGCATGGCAAGGGGTGAAGCATATGAAAACTACCTATCTAGGCAAGTTTAAATGAGGCCGGAACAACAAGCAACAAGTCTGAAGAAATCCTCATGAGCATATATTAGATTTGGTATTGTTCTGCCCTAAACCATATTTTAGAGTTATAAAACATGCAAAGAAGAGTGCACCATGTTAAACTAGGCATTTTCCCACCCCATTTACATATAAAGTTTATTAAATTTGGAGCTATGGTTATTTAGTTATGAATTAAATCATTTTAACATGGAATTTATGCAAATTAATGCAAACAATATTTTAAACATTTTTATCATGGATGAAAGTTGCATATTATGAAACTAGATGAATTTCTAAGCATTTTTCATGTTTACAACATTTTAAACCGATGCACGGTTAGTGAGTCATTATATGCATGAACTCTAGGGACTTTTCTATAAAACGGCGTCCTCTGGAATAATTAGGAAATTCGAAGATCTAAAAAAACTAAACAGGCTGAAACTTGAACTGGCCCAACAGGTGGAAAAAAAGGAGGGGCGCTGGAGCTGGCCTCACCATGGGCCTTGGCCCGTTCGGTGGGGAGGAGGCGCGTTGGGCCCGACCAGGAGGCAACGACGCGGTCAACGCGAGCGGTCGTCTTGCTCGACCACCAGCGAAGCAGAGGACGGCAGAGGCGTGATGCGGGGTAGGGGGCGTGAACTCCGGCTCTATCGGGACCCCGATTCCAAGTCACATCGATCTAGCCGGTAACACCTCATATCACTTTGCGGCCTCACGCACGGTATTCCCACGGGTGTCGCCTTACCCTGGCCTGGGACCGTTTGTGCCTTTTAGCTCACGTATATGATTGTGTCTCTAGCATCCATATGACAGAGAACCCGGGCCGACATGGCTAGTCGTGAACCCCAAGCGTCACTAACCTATGGGGACATGCATACATGATTCACATCGAGCATGTCGGTCAGCAGCGTGTGAATCCGGGCTGTAGCACTGGGCTAACAGGACTCCGGGGACCCCGGGCTGTAGCAGGCTAGGCAGGACTCCGGAGGTCACCCCGTAACATTTCCCCGAAGGGACAGACACAGGAACGAAATGAAACACATGCCGGCCAGTCAAGTGTCCTGAGCAGTAGTGCTGGGCTAGCAGGACTCCGGTGAACCGGGCTGTAGCGGACTACTATGGCTCAAAGAAGCACTAGACTACATTTCCCCATAAGAGAGGCTGCCAAGGATAAACAACTAGATTGTCGGATCCCACACATAGCAATACACGTCACACGTACGCATAACATGCAAGTATGTGTTGTACAACATGGCATCACAACATAACGCAAACTCATATAGATAAAGGCCCAGAAGAGCCACATAACATTAATACAAATAGGGGTCACATGACCCATCATTCAGAGCATACAAGCAACGGAAGCATTACATGTCTGAGTACAGACAACTACAAAAGAAAAAGGCTAAAAGGCCTGACTATCTACAAGTCCCTCCCAAGGGTACAAGATCGTAGCTGAGATAACAAGCTACTCATCGAAGTCCAAGCGGTACTACTAGTGAGACAGATGTCTCACCTGCAAAACATAAATAAAGCAAACGTGAGTACAAAGGTACTCAGCAAGACTTACATCAGGTCCTATCATACATGCATTTGTATCAAGAAGGTAATGTGGGGTTTAGTTGCAGCAAGCCAGGGTTCCCAAGCCCACCTCGCCGATGGATCTACGCTTGGTACACCGTGCCACTTGTGCCAAGTCTCTCCCAAGCCCACCTGGCCGGGTGCCACTTGGTAGACTACTAACACTACCTACAAACACCAGAAACTATTTGCAACTCCTGGACAGAGATCAAGTTGGCTAATAAGTCGAGAGGGGCACTTAAGCATTCCAATGTGTGGTAGTAGCTGGTCATTGGACAACATACACGGAACTCAGTGCTTAAGGACGGTTCCAGTGAGATAACCCACCATGTACTCCTACATGGCCTCTCACCGCTACCTTTGCCAAGTCGTGTTCACACGCTTAACTCTCAGCACCAGAACATATCGTAACATTCCAATTCATTCCCGATGAATCAGACCTGACATACTCTAAGCAATAGCAGGCAATGCATGGTAGGAACACAACATGGCTCAATCAACTCCTACACATGCTAGTGGGTTTTAACTATTTACTGTGGCAATGACAGGTCATGCAGAGGAAAGGGTTCAACTACCGCAGCATAAAGTAGCAGTTGAATCGTTGTTGTCCTAATGCAACAAATGAGAGCAGGAGTGAGAGAGTAGGATTGTATCGAAATGAACAAGGGGCTTTGCTTCCCTGGTAGATCAATAAGGAAGGCACTGCTCCTCAGACAGGTACTCTGGAAGGGTCTCCGGAGCAGGACCTATCGAGAAGGAACGATGTCGGTAATCAATACACAACCATATGCAACAATATGATGCATGATCATGGCATGAATATGTGATGCTGATTGAGCCAATGCAACTAGCTTTTATTTGGATGAAATCCATTTATACCAAGATTCAAATGCATCTCCAAAATAAGCTCTTTATATAAGCCATTTTAGTGTTTCACTTATACAGCATGTATAGGTTGGTTTGTCATGCATGAAAATGGTACAGATGGATAGATTGAATTTTTCTGATCATTTTTCATACATAAATTATTTCAATCTGAGCTACGGTTGAATTTCTATGAATTTTTGAAGTTTATAGCATTTTCTGGAATTTCCTGATTTAATTTAAAACCAAAAAAGAAATAACCACGTCAGCACTGCGTCATTCTTGCGTCAACAAGTCAACAGCGCGGACCAAGTCAAACCTGACGTGTGGGGTCCACATGTCAGTGACTCAGTTAGTTAACAGGGGGTTTATTTAGTCTAATTAGGATTAGTGGGTGCCGGGCCCACTGGTCAACGACTAACTAGCTAACTAACCTAGGTTAATTAGCATTAAACTAATACTAACTAAAAAGTCAGGGGGTGGCCCACGTGTTAGTGACACGAGGGGAAGGTCAAACCACGGTCAGCGGGTTAAACCTGTCGGCGACTCGACGCCGGCGAGGCCAGACGCGGCTGAGGGCGTCGGAAATCGCCTTCCGGCGGCCAAACGCGCGGCGGAGACTACCTATGTGATGCTCAGGCTCGCGCGCATCCTGTGGAACACGCGGGAGGCCGTGGGGTGGCCGGAGACGACCGCGGCGAGGTTATCTGTGGCGGCCGGAGCTACGGGAACGGCGGGTTCGGCGCTACGGAGCTCGAGAGGGGCTGCGGAGTGCCTCGACGGCCTCCTGGCATTGCACTGAGCACGGTGGTGTGCTCGGTCCCGGCCCTAGGTGACAGTGGCCACGGCAGCGACATGCACGGCGGAGCCGAGCTCTCGGCTGCGACGGCGACGGTGTTAGAGGAAGAATTCAAGCTAGGGGAGAGGGGGGATCGACGCAGTGGCTCACAGAGTATGCAGTAGGCTTTGAAGCGGGCTCGGGGAAGGCCGGACGGCGACGTGCGGGCAGTGGGGATCCACGGCGGCCGGCGGTGAAGAAGACGACGATGGTGGCTCCTCGGGGCGCTCCGGCTTGCGTGGCTGAGGAAGACGATGCAGGGCAACGGCACGGAGATCGTGGGCACGATGAGAGGGCGAGGGGGAGGCGGTGAGCATGACAACGGCGAGCGGTGGTGACGGCAGCATTCGGGCAGCAGCGGGGAAGAGAGCAGAGAAGGGGGAAAGGTTGGGAGAGAGTGAGAGGTGTTCAGGGGGTTGCGTGTCGCCCTCGGGTGCCTCCAGCGGCGAGTAGGGAAGCAGGAGGTGGCCGGCGTGTGCTCGTGCGCGGCGACCACGCGCCCTTCATCCTCCTGGCAAGAGGAGGAAGACGACAGGGGAGGTGGGGATGGGCCGGGCTGGCCAGCCAGCTGGGCCGGCTTCTCTCCTGGGCCAGGCAAGCCAGGTGAGGTTTTTCCCTTTTTGTTATTCTTTTCTATTTCTGTAATTTGTTTTGATTTGATTTTCATACCAAATCATTTCATAAACTTCTGAAAATTATTATGTGGCCTGTTTAAAATTATTCAAGGCCACTTGCAAACTTTCAGAGTTATTGGATCATATTTGAAATATATCAAATATAATTTCCAATGCAAATAATTATTGAATTAATTCCAAAAGTACAAAATAAATACTTATGAGCTCCTAAAAATGTTGGATTGAATTTTATCTCTGCCAAGATTTTTAGAGAGCAACATGAGCATTTTCTTGGACCCTTTTAGAGCAATTTTTTATTTGGGTCATTTCCAGAATGATTCTGAGGGTTTCGCAAATCCCCATTTCAATTTTAAATGGAATTTAAACATGATGCACAAATGACTAGTTGGTCTAGGTCATACCAGAACTAGGGATGTGAAAACTCGCCCCCACTCAAAGAAATCTCGTCCCGAGATTCAGGAGTTGGCGGAAAGAAAGTGGGGTACTCCAGTCGAAGACGATCTTCAAGCTCCCAGGTAGCTTCTCTCTCCGAATGATGAGACCACTGAACCTTGAGAAACTTGATGTTATGACGTCGAGTGACATGCTCTGCTTGATCCAGAATGCGGACGGGGTACTCTCGATAAGTGAGGTTATCTTGGAGATCAAGCGTTTCGTGGTCCACTCCGCAGATGGAATCCGAGAAGCACGGCCTGAGTTGAGAGACGTGGAAGACATCATGAACTCGAGAAAGATGTGGGGGTAGTTCCAACTGGTAGGCAACCTCTCCTCGTTTAGCAAGAATGCGAAAAGGACCAATGTAACGAGGAGCCAACTTGCCCTTGATACCGAAACAATGGGTACCCTTCAAAGGGGTAACCCGAAGGTAAGCCTTGTCACCAACTTAATAAGCCACTTCCTTATGACGACGGTCATACTGGCTCTTTTGACAAGATTGGGCTGTTTTCAAATTCTCACGAATGATGCGAACTTGCTCTTCTGCCTCCTGAATCATGTCCGGTCCAAAGAATTGTATTTCACCGGTTTCTGACCAGTTCAAAGGTGTTCGACATCTTCGTCCATACAGAACCTCAAAAGGAGCTTTCTTGAGGCTGGATTGGTAGCTATTGTTATAAGCAAACTCGATGAACGGAAGACACTTCTCCCAATTCATACCGAATGAGATAACACAAGCTCTAAGCATGTCTTCGAGAATTTGGTTGACCCTTTCCACCTGACCACTTGATTGAGGGTGGAAAGCGGTACTGAAGGAAAGATGGGTGCCCATGGCAGTTTGGAAACTCTCCCAGAAATGGGAGGTGAAAAGACTACCACGGTCTGAATTGATCTCTAGTGGAACACCATGTAGTGACACTATTCGAGAAATATATAAGTCAGCGAGCTGACTAGCAATGATACTCTCTCGAACAGGTAGGAAGTGAGCCACTTTGGAAAGACGATCAATGACTACGAAGATAGCATTATTCCCTCTCTTGGTCCTGGGAAAGCTGGTGATGAAGTCCATACCAACTTTATCCCATTTCCACTCAGGAATAGCTAAAGGATGAAGGGTGCCAACAGGCCTTTGATGCTCTGCCTTAACGCGACGACAAACGTCACAATTAGCAATGAACTGAGCAATTTCTCTCTTCATCCTAGTCCACCAGAACCTCTGGCGTAGGTCCTGGTACATCTTAGTACTACCGGGATGAATCGTGAGAGGAGATTCATGAGCCTCCTTAAGGATAAGTTGTCGTAGATGTTGATTCTTGGGAACCACCAAGCGATTCTCAAAGAAAACAACACCTCGATCATCCATAGAGAAACATCCACCAACTCCCTTCTTAATGTTTCTCTTGATGCGGATAACACCCTTATCAAACTTCTGGTCAGTAATGATCTGATCCTCAAGGGTAGGTTTCGCCACCAAAGACTAGCAAGCCTTCCAGGTGATATGCAGCATAGCTGACCTTGTCACCTTCAGCTACGTTCGCAGAACGCAGCTTGAGAGTGATACTACAAAGCCAGTCATCTGCATCGAGTGGTTCGATGGAATGATGGAAGTTAGGTGGTTTCAGACCAATGAAATCATAGATGGTCGCTGACTCCTTCCACTAGGTGCGGTGTTCTCCTCGATACGTGCTAACAAGCGGTTGGTCTCACGCTTGTTCATCTCAACTTCTAGCATGAACTTTGCCAACGAAGGCTGGTCAGGAGGATCCTCATCCCTACCATCTCCGTGGTTCAGGCTACGAGCAACAGAATTTCGGTTAACCGGCAACATCCTGAAGAACAAAACCAAGGAAACAAGGATGGATTTAGCATCATCATAAGGATGTAGAATATAGTACAAGGAAAATACTATCTCTTGAACTCCTAGGACAATTCCGGCAGCATAACGGCAGTAAAATGCTCAAAATGAGACATCCTGCAAATCATGGGGTAGCACCATACTCAACATCATCACTCAAGGTTCTAAGATATTACTAAACAGGCTACACCGGAGATACTCGAACTGGGATATGACTCAGATCAACCAATCCTAAGAGACTACGGAGTAGTAACACGTGATACTGATAAACAGAAGAGGAAGCCTAGTTCCTTAACCCCATAGGAAAGATAGGATGACTCGGATCTGAAGGCATGAGGTATAAGGAGTAAAAAGAGCCTGATGTTCCCTTCCACAATCAATTCCCCTATATAGCTAAAGAATTTCTAGACTCAACTTCGACCAGGTTGGCTTGGAAATCCTACAGGCAGTCAGGCTCTGATACCAAAGCTGTCGGGACCCCGATTCCAAGTCACATCGATCTAGCCAGTAACACCTCATATGACTTTGCGGCCTCACACACGGTATTCCCACGGGTGTCGTCTTACCCTGGCCCGGGACCGTTTGCACCTTTTGGCTCACGTATATGATTGTGTCGCTAGCATCCATATGACAGAGAACCCGGGCCAACATGGCTAGTCATGAACCCCAAGCGGCACTGACCTATGGGGACAGGCATACATGATTCACATCGAGCATGTCGACCACCAGCGTGTGAATCCGGGCTGTAGCACTGGGCTAACAGGACTCCGGGGACCCCGGGCTGTAGCAGGCTAGGCAGGACTCCGGAGGTCACCGCGTGACATTTCCCCGAAGGGACAGACACATGAATGAAATGAAACACATGCCGGCCATTCAAGTGTCCTGAGTAGTAGTGCTGGGCTAGCAGAACTCTGTTGAACCGGGCTATAGCGGACTACTATGGCTCAAAGAAGCACTAGACTACATTTCCCCATAAGAGAGGATGCCAAGGATAAACAACTAGATTGTTGGATCCCACACATAGCAATACACGTCACACGTACGCATAACATGCAAGTATGTGCTGTACAACATGGCATCACAACATAACGCAAACTCATATAGATAAAGGCCCAGAAGAGCCACATAACATTAATACAAACAGGGGTCACATGACCCATCATTCAGAGCATACAAGCAACAAAAGCATTACATGTCTGAGTACAGACAACTACAAAAGAAAAAGGCTAAGAGGCCTGACTATCTACAAGTCCCTCCGAAGGGTAGAAGATCATAGCTGAGGTAACAAGCTACTCATCGAAGTCCAAGCAGTACTACTAGTGAGACAGATGTCTCACCTGCAAAAGATAAATAAAGCAAACGTGAGTACAAAGGTACTCAGCAAGACTTACATCAGATCCTATCATACATGCATTTGTATCAAGAAGGTAGTGTGGGGTTTAGTTGCAGCAAGCCAGCTTTGACTCAGTGGCTATCATGTTCTACGACAACGAGAAACTTCTTTGAGGTGAGGCAGCGCACACGAGTCCACTAATCACCACATCAATACACTACTATGGATTCATCCTCGTCTTCCTACGAGAAAGCCATCCATAGCACTCACACTTGTCTTGAGCATTTTAGAGTATCCACTTTAAGTTGTCTATGTACCACGTAAGCATCCAAGAAGTCCATAACTGAGGACACGGCTATTCGAATATATCATGATAACCCTGCAGGGGTGTACTTCTTCACACACACTCTCACCACTTATCACCATATACACGTCATGTATCTCGGCAACCTTTAAGCGGAAGCCTGGCGAGGGTGTCGGCCATGACCTGACTAACCACACAAGACTCTAGTCCAGGTTTATCGCCTATTCGGGTTCCATCCGCAAGCAGATCCGGCCGGGGTGTCGCTCACGGCCCCAAATGATGTGTGCAGGGTTCCCAAGCCCACCTCGCCGGATGGATCTATGCTTGGTACACCGTGCCACTTGTGCCAAGTCTCTCCCAAGCCCACCTGGCCGGGTGACACTTGGTAGACTACTAACACTACCTACAAACACCAGAAACTAGTTGCAACTCCTGGACAGAGATCAAGTTGGCTAATAAGTCGAGAGGGGCACTTAAGCATTCCAATGTGTGGTAGTAGCTGGTCATTGGACAACATACACGGAACTCAGTGCTTAAGGACAGTTCCAGTGAGACAACCCACCATGTACTCCTACATGGCCTCTCACCGCTACCTTTGCCAAGTCGTGTTCACACGCTTAACTCTCAGCACCAGAACATATCGTAACATTCCAATTCATTCCCGATGAATTAGACCTGACATACTCTAAGCAATAGCAGGCAATGCATGGTAGGAACACAACATGGCTCAATCAACTCCTACACATGCTAGTGGGTTTTAACTATTTACTGTGGCAATGACAGGTCATGCAGAGGAAAGGGTTCAACTACCGCAGCATAAAGTAGAAGTTGAATCATTGTTGTCCTAATGCAATAAATGAGAGCAGGAGCGAGAGAGTAGGATTGTATCGAAATGAACAAGGGGGTTTGCTTCCCTGGTAGATCAACAAGGAAGGCACTGCTCCTCAGACAGGTACTCTGGAAGGGTCTCCGGAGCAGGACCTATCGAGAAGGAACGGTGTCGGTAATCAATACACAACCATATGCAACAATATGATGCATGATCATGGCATGAATATGTGATGCTGATTGAGCTAATGCAACTAGCTTTTATTTGGATGAAATCCATTTGAACCAAGATTCAAATGCATCTCCAAAATAAGCTCTTTATATAAGCCATTTTAGTGTTTCACTTATACAGCATGTATAGGTTGGTTTGTCATGCATGAAAATGGTACAGATGGATAGATTGAATTTTTCTGATCATTTTTCATATATAAATTATTTCAATCTGAGCTACGGTTGAATTTCTATGAATTTTTGAAGTTTATAGCATTTTCTGGAATTTCCTGATTTAATTTAAAACCAGAAAAGAAATAACCACGTCAGCACTGCGTCATTCTTGCGTCAACAAGTCAACAGCGCGGACCAAGTCAAACCTGACGTGTGGGGTCCACATGTCCGTGACTCAGTTAGTTAACAGGGGGTTTATTTAGTCTAATTAGGATTAGTGGGCGCCGGGCCCACTGGTCAGCGACTAACTAGCTAACTAACCTAGGTTAATTAGAATTAAACTAATACTAACCAAAAAGTTAGGGGGGTGGCCCACGCGTCAGTGACACGAGGGGAAGGTCAAACCCGGTCAGCGGGTCAAACCCGCCGGCGACTCGACGCCGGCGAGGCCAGACGTGGCGGAGGGCATCGGAAATCGCCTTCCGGCGACCAAACGCGCGGTGGAGACTACCTACATGATGCCCAGGCTCGCGCGCATCTTGTGGAACATGCGGGAGGCCGTGGGGTGGCCGGAGACGACCCCGGTGAGGTCATCCGCGGTGGCCGGAGCTACGGGAACGGCGGGTTCGGCGCTACGGAGCTCGAGAGGGGCTGCGGAGTGCCTCGACGGCCTCCTGGCGTTGCACTGAGCACGATGGTGTGCTCGGTCGCGGCCCTAGGTGACAGTGGCCACGGCGGCGACATGAACGGCGGAGCCGAGCTCTCGGCCGCGACGGCGACGGTGTTAGAGGAAGAATTCAAGCTAGGGGAGAGGGGGGATCGACGCAGTGGCTCACAGAGTATGTAGTAGGCTTCGAAGCGGGCTCGGGGAAGGCCGGACGGCGACGTGCGGGCAGTGGGGATCCACGGCGGCCGGCGGTGAAGAAGACGATGATGGCGGCTCCTCGGGGCATTCCGGCTTGCGTGGCTGAGGAAGACGATGCAGGGCAACGGCGCGGAGCTCGTGGGCACGACGAGAGGGCGAGGGGGAGGCGGTGAGCATGACAACGGCGAGCGGTGGTGATGGCAGCATTCGAGCAGCAGCGGGGAAGAGAGCAGAGGAGGGGGGAAAGGTCGGGAGAGAGTGAGAGGTGTTCAGGGGGGTGCGTGTCGCCCTCGGGTGCCTCCAGCGGCGAGTAGGGAAGCAGGAGGTGGCCGGCGTGTGCTCGCGCGCGGCGACCACGCGCCCTTCGTCCTCCTGGCAAGAGGAGGAAGATGACAGGGGAGGTGGGGATGGGCCGGGCTGGCCAGCCAGCTGGGCCGGCTTCTCTCCTGGGCCAGGCAAGCCAGGTGAGTTTTTTCCCTTTTTGTTATTCTTTTATATTTCTGTAATTTGTTTTGATTTGATTTTCATACCAAATCATTTCATAAACTTCTGAAAATTATTATGTGGCCTGTTTAAAATTATTCAAGGCCACTTGCAAACTTTCAGAGTTATTGGATCATATTTGAAATATATCAAATATAATTTCCAATGCAAATAATTATTGAATTAATTCCAAAAGTCCAAAATAAATACTTACGAGCTCCTGAAAATGTTGGTTTGAATTTTATCTCTGTCCAAGATTTTCACAGAGCAACATGAGCATTTTCTTGGACCCTTTTAGAGCAATTTTTTATTTGGGTCATTTCTAGAATGATTCTGAGGGTTTCACAAATCCCCATTTCAATTTTAAATGGAATTTAAACATGATGCACAAATGACTAGCTGGTCTAGGTCATACCAGAACTAGGGATGTGACAGGCTCCTCGACGCGAAGGTCACTGGCGGCGACGGAGCTAGGCGAGGCGGCGACCGAGGCGACTCCGACGGGTGATGCGGTCAACGGGGATGAGCAGCGAGTTGGACGGGGGCTGCGCGCGTTCCAAGAAGCAAAGTGAGGAGGCCATGGTGTTCCTGGCAACGCACTCCGGCGAGGCAGACCTGACAAGGCAGCGGCGCGAGGAGGTTGAGGAGGAACTCGGGGCTACGCTACTGCTGCGGCGAGGGAGGAGCACGGCGCAGGTCTTCTGCTCGCCGGTGGCAGCGTGAAACCGAGGATGACGGACGACGGCTTGGTGGCATTGGCGCTCTTGCGGGCGTTCCTGGCGACGGTGGGGGGATGATGAGTCCAGCAGGATCCGGAATAGCAGGCGGTGAAGCAGGGCCCGGCGGAGGACAGCGGGGCGAGCAACAACAATGGCGAGCGTCTGCTGCGGGTCTCCATGGCGTTCCTGCGAGAGAGATCAGGGAGTGAGATAGGAGCACGAGGCGGAAAGAGAGAACGAAAGGAAAGGAAGAAGGCGGGGGCAAGGCGCTCATCTGCTGGTTCGGTCAGCCGACAGCGGGGCTGCTGTTCTTGTTTGGGTGGCCGGCGATGACGAGCTCCGACATGAGACGGACACGAGGGGAGGAACTGGTCGGGAGAGAGGTCGAGATCGAGCTCCTCTCGATCTGGAGTGGGTGGTGGCATTTGGTTGGTGGATTCGAGGGGATCGGGAGGGATCCCGAGGGAGAAGGTGGGGCGCTAGTGGATTGGGTCAGTGGGGATAATGAGGAGGAGACGAGGGGAGGCGCTGCGGGATCCAAGGAGGATGGCGGCGCGTGATGGGATGGATGGGACATCTCCTAAAAATTAGGGTTTGGTCTGGTTATATATAGGATGTAGGTAAAAGAAGGCGGATTTGGATCATCGGATTGGGATCAGACGGTCGAGAATAAAAGGTTAGGGGAGATAAAAAAATAAATCGAAGATATTAAAGGGATGTTTCGAGATGATCCAAATCCAACGGTGATGACTGCTCGGGTCGGGTTCAGGTAAGTTTTCGGACGTGCGAGGGGTTCTGAGAACTGTGTGGAGAGAGGGGGTCTGACAAAAGGCCATGGAGGCAAGGGGGTTAGGAGGGGTTTTCGGAGCCTCCCATCGCGACCGATGGATCCGATAGACAGGGGAATAGGTATGCCTAGGTGGGCTGGTTGTGACTGTGTAGAAGGCCGAGGGCTGCGGGAGAGAAGAGAGAGAGAGACCCGGCAGCAGTTTCCGGAGACCGAAAACGTCCGACGATTTGACTGACTATATTGTCGCTATAGTTAAACATTGGGCATCAAACGGACTCCAAATGCGATGAAACTTGGCAGGCGACCTACTAACAACATAACAACACCGCATGCCAACTTTAAACCCATTCTGAGAACATATTCCGGACGTACCGCGGGCGCGTGCAAGTGTGTCTGGGCTCAGAACGGACAACGGAAGGAACGGGGAGACCGGGATGGATGCAAGTTTTGAAAACATGATGATGCAATGCGGATGATGACATGGCATGATGCAACACGCAAGCGAATGACAAGACAACAACAACGAATAACTGGAAGACACCTGAGGGAAAACGGAAGAGGAAGAGGAGAGGTAAAACTAATTGCTTCTTTGTCAAATGTGTGAAACCAAAGAACCTTACAAGGTTGAACAAATTGATAGAAGGAATACAACAAAGATGAACACAGTTGAAAACACTCCGTTAGAAAAGAGGAACAAGGAACATTACTAGAACCTTGTAGGTTGAAAGACATAAGAAAAAGGGTTCCAATGGACAAGAAGTACATGCCAGCACTCCGGTTGAAACGAGATGTACAGGGAACGATAAAGATCAATTACGACAACACTCCGGTTGGAAATGGAAGGTAAAGAATATGAGCTTGACAAGATGAGAGGATACTTGATGAAATCAACAACACACTGCCTCCGGAACTATTGAAAGAATGGCACAAGGGGTAAGAAAGATTTCAGACGGCACTCTAGTTGAGAAGGGAGGTAAAACTTGATAAGATGAGAGAACTTGAATGGAGAACACGACACTCCAGTTGAATGGATAAGCAAAGGAAAGAACCCGATCTTTGATAAAACGAGATGATGGGTGAAGAAAGCAACATCACAATGCCTCCGGAACGAAAGAATAGAAGTTGGATCGTCGGAACAAAAGAACAAAGAAGAAAATGACAACTTCTGCCACAAATGAACTTGGAAGGCATCCCTGCAAACAAGGTTATAACGGAGTTATTGGAAAACCAACAACAAAAAGAACAAGCTTGTAGTGGGCTTATGGAGAACATCTCAAAACTATGAGGTGAAATTCTGCCACTAACGAAAACAATAGATTGGATTGATATCAACCAGGAGACGAGAAACTTATTTCACCAGGAGGATAAATGAAGAACTTGGGTCATTTATAAGCACCATAAATAGCAACAATCCTAGGGAAAGCTTTAGGTGAAATATAACCCAAGATAACTCCAACGAAGAGATTGATGGATTTAAAATACCTCATTCTTGACAACACGTGAAACGCGAAACAAGAATGGAAATTGTGAAGAAAAGATATAGCACCACCTCAATCGATAAGGTAGAAAGAATCGCACTTCGTAATGCAAGAAGAGGAATACTTGATCTCCTCAAAACAAACAAGTGTTGAGCACCACGTTTATTTTAGAATAAAGCTTGGCGGATCATATCTTCGAGAGAAAACTTGAAGAACAATTGAAGAATGAAATGAATCCTTGACAAACCACCATGTTGAGCCTCCATGAAGAACTCTGGATAGGAAAAGATAACATAAAATAATTGCAGGTTTGGAGCGAACAAGATTGAAGCCTTGCAAAGATTAGATGAAGCTTCATGATGATATAACCGAGAAAAACTTGGAACTCTAGAAAGAAAGATGAACAAACGAAATCAAGGATTTTGATGAACCTCCAGAATAAGGAATTAACCATTTGGGTGAAACAAGAATAAGAATTATGTTATGCTCATCCTTCACCAATATAAATTGATGACAAGCAACGGAATTGGCATACTACTTATTCTCGTAGGAAGGTTTAAGATAGATATAGTGTAAACTCAATGAACCACCGGTAGGATTTGGACACAAAGAATGAATTGATATGATAACGAAGGAAGAGAAATCTTTGAACGAACCACTGTAAGAATTGAAAATGAACGAAGAAAAAATAAATAAACACCGGGAAGAATTAGAAAACGAACGAAGATACTTGAGGTGATGCGGAGCTTCCCAAGATCATCCCCATGGACGCACCCACACCTCCAACGGCACCACTTGGACCAATGACACTAGCCCGAGCCAAAGCTATCGAAGATAAGGTGAACTCACACCTCTCCGAACTTCCACTTTCTATGCATGAGACACGACTACTACCTAAGTCCGAGATGTTGTGCATGATTAGGTACCAAGAGGGTCCTCCCGAAGATGCGCATGAAGACGGACAAGTCCCCAAGTCCACGGATGAGGAGAACCAACGGAAGGAGCCAGGAGCATCTCCCAGGCCCTGGACATCCGGCCAAGGCCCCGGACATCTGGCCCCCGGAGCGCCTTCCTGTACAGCTGCTCAACCACCAAGTGCCTATAGGCCCCGGACATCCGGCCCTGCAAGCCCGGACATCCGGCACTTCCTAAGGTCCCGGACATCCGGCCCCCTGCCCGGAAATCTGGACCCCCCCGAACCCGAGAGCAACATGGCCAGCTTCACCAGCCCAGACATCCGGCCCTCCTCGAATGCCCGGACATCCGGCCCGATGCCCGGATGTCCGGCCTCCCTGTCTGCGCACAGTAAAGGGCCGAGGCCCGTGTACCCCTTCTACCCCCTAGACTATATATACTCCATTTCGTACAACTTTCTAGGCTAGCAAAGGATTAGCTCATATTCTGTGTGAGAGCTTTGCTCATCCACTTGGTTACCTTCTCCTCGGAGATTCGAGCCTCCACCGGAGAAGATCCCCCAAGCGGATTCAAGACCCCTCTTTAGGGAAGAACATCAAGACCTCCTCACAGAGAAGAACCAGTTACCCTTTTGTATCGTCCCTAGTTGACCGTGGACCGTGTATCGTTCTATGTATCCGAGGATCTAGCACATGTGTGACTTGTTCTTGTTAGTTTGAGTGTTCCTCTTGTGTTTCCCCTTGTGATTTCCCTAGTTTTCCCTCGTTTCCCTCTTTGTGTTCCTCGTGTTCTTCGCGGGATCCGCTCCTTTCGTGAAAGATTGGGCGATTAGGGTTCTACCCTACATCATCTTGGTATCAGAGCCACGTTGATCACGATTTTGGAGCCTCCCCGTTGTGTTTCTAGCCTTGTTTTGTTGTTTTTCGTCCTAATTCGAAAATTCCCCACCAAAAATAGCCCCAATTTTTTTTGTGATTTGTTGGTGTGTTGAGATTTTGTTGGTTTGGATCCGTGGATTTGCTTTGTTTTGAGTGGATCTAGCTTCCCATCCTTTTCCCCCCAATTTCCAGCCACAAATTCCTTCGATTTTCGCCTGGATTTAACCTCCCCACGCGGTGTTCATCCCGTTCATCCCCGGATCCAGAGCCCGGACATCCGGCCCGTAGAGCCCAGACATCTAGCCCACCCGGACATCTGGCCTTCCACCTGGACATCCGGCCCCTGGCAGCCACATATCCATCCACCGCCCCAATTTCCACCAAATTTTGTTCCGGTGTTCACCATATACCATATATACTTCCGCATACCTCCACCACTTCCGCATAACCCAACCATTTTTGGACCGTTTCCCTCTCCAACACAATTGCTACTTCGAGGTTTGAGAATTTGAGTTGCGGTACCGTATCCTTTTGTGTTTCGGCTATCTAGGTACGGTTCGACATCGACATCACCGCCGCTCATCTTCGCCACAGACGCGTCATCAACAACGACCACCTCGACTACATCTTCGTATTCGTGCCACCATTTTGACACCATACCGGAAGCAAGACCGGTAACCTCATCTTGGTATTGGACGTATCATTCTTGCCATTACATTGATAGCCATCATAGCCTTACTCCCTTGCGTTGCTTACCCATCGAGACTAGCCATTGAGTATTGCCGGCAACGAGACTTGTGCACATTAGTGATCGTACTTCCCATAGCATACATACATCATTGTTGCATATATTGGTATCATCTCTTGTGTCACAAAGATGTCATCACATACTCATTTGCTATCTTGGTTCGTCAAGCATTGCATGAGAAAAGAGCTCAAACATCAAAGAGCCAAACAAGCTTTTAAGCAAAGAGAAAAGATAAACAAAGAGCTTTTAAGCAAGAACCATAGCATCTTACAACATTAAGATTGTCATACTCGATCATCTTGGATCATATCATAGCAAAAACTTGCATAGAACATATTTGGGATAGAAGTCGTTGTATTTTTGCTAAGTAGGTTGTGCACAAGTTCTTGTATCCGCCTATTGTGCAATCGTTCTAGCGTTTCTCTAGTGTTGTGAAACAAGAGCATTTTTGTGGATTCCACATTTTTGCTCACCCTTGGTTGCACAAACCCACTTATCTTTTTGCGCGTGTGTTTCCGTGTACCTTATATGCTTGGTCTACTTGTTATATTGCATCTTGTGAATCTTCTCCAACATTATTGAAGCTCACTTACAATTGCATCAAATTTTGTGCCACCATCCTAACCAAGCTCCAGCAAAAGCTTTTACTTGTGTAGGTGTGAGAAACCGACAAGAACTCGTACCAATTGTGCTATTTCCTTGTCCTACATTAGAGTGATCCTCGATCCACTTTCAACTTCAGTCAAGGTACATTTGGTACTCAATCTTCTCTTTCTACCACTCACATTTGTCTTGGAATGATGGATAGGCCAAGTACTTCTACCAACCCACTCTTCATGGAGCAAGACGATGACATGAACTCCTTCGTCACCAAGAGTCACCTCTTTGGTGCACAACGTGCTTTGCATCAAGACGACAAGCTATGAGTGAATGGATCGACAACCTTGTTGCCGACTTTCGACTTTCCGAGCAACGTACAAGGGACTACTTCGACCACAAGCTCGACGATCACAAGCAAGAGAATGATGCAAGGATGGACGAAATTTGTGCTTTGTTGCTCAACCGCTCGTCTTCCACTTCAAGAAGGAGCCGTTCAAGCCGCCACTCGATTTCACCTTCTCCGGCTCAAGTACACCGACATCAAACACTCTTTGTCGAGCCGCGCGCACCGACCATCAAGCAAGCCTCAATCACGTACGAGACACCGACTCTCAAGAGCGCCGACAACGTCAAACTCAAGAGGCCTTTGCGCTAGCACGAGAACGGCAACGACAACGCCAACATGAAGAGGAAGAGCGAGCACGTCTACACCAAAATGCTCAAGATGCCGAGGCATAACGTCAAGAACAACAACTCCATGACGCTCAAGCACTTGCGGCGTAACAAGCTCTACGCGATTCGAGTCGAGCTGTTGCCGACCGAAGCCGACAAGCCCGTGAACAAGAGGAAGCACTTCACGAAGAAATTCAAGAACGAAGATTTCAAGCTTGCGTGCATCATCAAGTTCCTCCTCGAGCTCGACAAGCTCCTCCACAAGCTCGCCAAGAACAACAAGTCAATCAAGAGCATGAAGACAATGGAGATCCTCCACAACAAGAACAACATGACAATAACAACCCTCCGTGCCAAGAGCACCACAAGTTGCACAATCATCAACAACATGGGCGTCATCATCCTCGACCCCAACACAATGAAGAGCAACGTTATGGCAAACTCAAGTTCACCATGCCCAAGTTCAACGGAAGCAATGATCCCGAAGAGTACCTTTCATGGGCATTGAAGGTTGACAAGATCTTCCGTTTGCACAATTTTGAAGAAGAGAAGAAGATCACAATGGCATCCCTTGAGTTCCAAGATTATGTCCTCATTTTGTGGGAACAAATCATAGAGCTTTGAGAGGCAAGAGGTGAACCACCCATCACTACTTGGGCGCAAATGAAGGATGTCATGAGAGCACGCTTCGTACCTACCTACTACAACCGCGACCTCCTCAAGAAACTCCAACAACTCAAGCAAGGAACAAAGACCGTTGAAGAATACTACAAGGAGATGGAGATTGCAATGATAAGAGCTAATGTCACGGAAGATGATGAGCAAACAATGGCACGTTTCTTGAACGGACTCAATCACCCTATCAAGAAGATCGCCGACTTCCAACCATACTCAAATCTCATTGAGCTAGTGCACCAAGCTACCAAAGTGGAACGCCAAGTGCAAGATGATTTCAAGTATGCCAAGTTCTCATCCAAGTCCTACGGCTTCTCCAATAACCAAGCTTCAACGACTCCAACCCCGACTACAAGACCTTCTACTTCCAACATTGACAAGTCGACTTCCAAGAAAGCTTCGTCACCTACAAGCCATCCTCCTACGAGAAAATTCAAGCCAAGAGCTTCATCATCATCAACTCCAACCGACGAGACCGTCAAGACAAGTTCCTTCAAGTGTTTCACTTGCGGAGGTCGAGGCCACAAGTCCTACGAGTGCACCAACAAGCGAACCATGGTCTTCAACGATGATGGCACTTATGACTCCATGAGCGAAGGCGAAATGGAAGCCCTCAAGCAAGTCGCCATGCACCTCCAAGTGAACAATGAAGAAGAACAAGTCTTTTGTGATGAAGACTCAAGTCCCACAATTGTTGTCTCCAAAGTCTTGACTTTGCAACATCACCAAGAAGAAGACCAACGATGCCACATATTCCACACCAAGGCCGGCGTCAATGGACGATCCGTCAAGGTCATCATCGATGGACGGAGTTGTCATAATCTCGCAAGTGAAGAACTTTGCTCCAAGCTCCAATTGCCCAAGAAGAAGCATCCACATCCATACAAAGTGCAATGGCTTAGTGACTCCGGCACTATCCAAGTCGAGCACCGAGTACAAGTCTCCTTCAAGATCGGCGCCTACGAAGACATCTTGGAGTGCGACGTTGTTCCAATGACCATTTGTCATCTTCTCCTTGGACAACCATGGCAATTCGATAGAGGAGTTGTACACAACGGCCGAACGAACCACTACATCTTCAAGATGAAGGGCAAGGAGTACGTCCTCCGTCCAATGTCGCCTAGTCAAGTGATCGTCGACAAGCAAGCCACCCATCGTGGAGATCATAGTGGGAGAGCGAGCCACCAAAAAGAGAGTGAGCGCCACAAGCCAAAATTGAGTGCCTCCACGATGAGCGAAAACAAAAATCTAGTTCTATTTGCCACCAACCGCGAGATGAGAGAAGTGTGTGAGCACCCATCTAGTGTCCTACACTACATCCTCGTGTGCAAAGACAATGCACCACAAACTAACACTTCTCACACTCTTCCTCTAGTGTTGTCTTCTCTTTTGCAGGAATTTCAAGATGTTTTTCCTAATGAGCTACCTCCGGGTCTACCTCCTCTACGAGGCATTGAGCACCGAATCGACCTCATCCCCGGAGCACCTCTTCTGAACAAAGCTCCATACCGTGTCAACCCCGACGAAACAAAAGGAATACAAAGGCAAGTAAAGCATCTCATAGACCATGGACATGTGCGTGAAAGTTTGAGCCCTTGTGCCGTTCCGGTCATTCTTGTGCCAAAACGTGGTGGTAGTTTTCGAATGTGCTCCGATTGTAGACCTATCAATGCTATCACCGTTCGCTATAGGTATCCCATTCCACACCTAGATGATATGCTTGATGAGATTAGCGGTCCCACTATATTTTCCAAAATTGATCTTAAGAGTGGTTACTATCAAATCCGCATACAAGAGGGTGATGAATGGAAAACTGCCTTCAAAACCAAGTTTGGTTTACATGAGTGGTTAGTCATGCCTATGGGTCTTTCGGAAGCACCGGGCACTTTTATGCGCCTCATGAATCATGTCTTTCGCCCTTACATTGGTATATTTGTTGTGGTCTACTTTGATGACATTCTTGTGTTTAGCAAATCTATCAAAGAGCATGTCACCCATGTCCGCATCATTTTGCAAACTCTTAGAAAAGAGCGCCTCTATGCTAATATGGAGAAATGCCTTTTTGGTGTTGATAAACTCGTTTTCTTGGGTTTTGTTGTTTCTTCTAAGGGTGTTCATGTTGATGAGTCCAAGATTAATGCTATTAAGACTTGGCCGCAACCAACCAACTTGCATCAAGTGCGTAGTTTTCTTGGCCTTGCGGGTTTCTATCGTCGCTTTGTGAAGGATTTTAGGACCATTGCTTCGCCTTTGCATGCTTTGAGCAAGAAGAATGCGCCTTTTGTTTGGGGACCATCCCAAGATACCGCATTCAATGAGCTTAAGAATTTTCTTACTCATGCTCCCGTGCTTGCGTTACCTGCTACGTCTTGAGCTTGCGTTGGTTTTCCCCAAAGAGGAAGGGATGATGCAGCAGAGTAGCGTAAGTATTTCCCTCAGTTTTTGAGAACCAAGGTATCAATCCAGTAGGAGGCCATGCTCAAGTCCCTCGTACCTGCACAAAACGATAGCTACTCGCAACCAACGCGATTAGGGGTTTTCAAGCCCTTCACGGTCACTTACAAGAGTGAGATCTGATAGATATAATATATTTGGTATTTTTGATATAAAGATGCAAAGTAAAAAGCAAAGCAAGATTAAAGTGATGGAGATTGATATGATGAGAATAGACCCGGGGGCCATAGGTTTCACTAGTGGCTTCTCTCAAGAGCATAAGTATTCTACGGTGGGTGAACAAATTACTATTGAGCAATTGACAGAATTGAGCATAGTTATGAGAATATCTAGGCATGATCATGTATATAGGCATCACGTCCATGACAAGTAGACGGAAACGATTCTGCATCTACTACTATTACTCCACTCATCGACCGCTATCCAGCATGCATCTAGAGTATTAAGTTAAAAACAGAGTAACGCCTTAAGCAAGATGACATGATGTAGAGAGATAAATTCTTGCAATATGAAATAACCCCATCTTGTTATCCTTGATGGCAACGATACAATATGTGCCTTGCTACCCCTTTTGTCACTGGGTACGGACACTGCAAGATCGAACCCAAAGCTAAGCACTTCTCCCATGGAAAGAACTACCAATCTAGTTGGCCAAACCAAATAGATAATTCGAAGAGACTTGCAAAGATAACCAATCATACATAAAAGAATTCAGAGAAGATTCAAATATTATTCATAGATAGACTTGATCATAAACCCACAATTCATCGGTCTCAACAAACACACCGCAAAAAGAAGATTACATCGAATAGATCTCCACAAGAGAGGGGGAGAACTTTGTATGGAGATTCAAAGAGAGAGAAGAAGCCATCTAGCTACTAACTATGGACCCAAAGGTCTGAGGTAAACTACTCACACTTCATCGGAGGGGCTAGGATGATGTAGAAGCCCTCCGTGATGACGGCCCTCTTCCAGCGGAGCTCTGGAATAGGCCCCAAGATGGGATCTCGTGGATACAGAAAGTTGCGGCGGTGGAATTAGGTTTTTGGCTCCTGTTCTGATCGTTTGGGGGTACGTGTGTATATATAGGAGGAAGAAGTACGCTGGAGGAGCAACGAGGGGCCCACGAGGCAGGCGGCGCGCCCTAGGGGGGGCGCCCCCACCCTCGTGACCGCCTATTTTGTTCCTTGGAGCAGGGTCCAAGTCTCCTGGATCACGTTCGGTGAGAAAATCACGTTCACGAAGATTTTATTCCGTTTGGACTCCGTTTGATATTCCGTTTCTTCGAAACACTGAAATAGGAAAAAAAAAACAATTCTGGGCTGGGCCTCCGGTTAATAGGTTAGTCCCAAAAATAATATAAAAGTGGAAAATAAAGCCCAATATAGTCCAAAACAGTAGATAATATAGCATGGAGCAATAAAAAATTATAGATACGTTGGAGATGTATCAGGCATCCCCAAGCATAATTCCTGCTCGTCCTCGAGTAGGTAAATGATAAAAAGAGAATTTTTTATGCGGAGTGCTACTTGGCATAATTTCAATGCAAATCTTCTTAATTGTGGTATGAATATTCAGATTCGAAATATTCAAGACAAAAGTTTATATTGACATAAAAATAATAATACTTCAAGCATACTAACAAAGCAATTATGTCTTCTCAAAATAACATGGCCAAAGAAAGTTATCCCTACAAAATCATATAGTCTGGCTATGCTCTATATTCACCACACAAAATATTTAAATCATGCACAACCCCGATGACAAGCCAAGCAATTGTTTCATACTCTAACTTTTTCAAAACTTTTTCAATCTTCACGCAATACATGAGCGTGATCCATGGATATAGCACTATAGGTGGAATAGAATGGTGGTTGTGGAGAAGACAAGGAGAAGATAGTCTCACATGAACTAGGCGTATCAACGGGCTATGGAGATGCCCATCAATAGATATCAATGTGAGTGAGTAGGGATTGCCATGCAATGGATGCACTAGAGCTATAAGTATATGAAAGCTCAAAAAGAAACTAAGTGGGTGTGCATCCAACTTGCTTGCTCATGAAGACCTAGGGCAATTTGAGGAAGCCCATCATTGGAATATACAAGCCAAGTTCTATAATGTAAAATTCCCACTAGTATATGAAAGTGATAACATGAGAGACTCTCTACTATGAAGATCATGGTGCTACTTTCAAGCACAAGTGTGGTAAGAGGATAGTAACATTGTCCCTTCTCTCTTTTGCTCTCATTTTTTATATAATTTTTTTTATTTGGGCCTTTTCTCCTTTTTTTATGGCCTCTTTTTATTTGGGCTTCTTTGGCCTCTTTTATTTATTTTTCGTCCGGAGCCTCATCCCGACTTGTGGGGGAATCATAGTCTCCATCATTCTTTCCTCATAGGGACAATGCTCTAATAACGATGATCATCACACTTTTATTTTTCTTACAACTCAACAATTACAAATCAATACTTAGAACAAAATATGACTCTAAGTGAATGCATCCGGCGGTATACCGGGATATGCAATATGACAATGATGAATGTGTCATGATGAACTAGATGGTGGAAAGTTGCATGGCAATATATCTCGGAATGGCTATGGGAATGCCATAATAGGTAGGTATGGTGGCTGTTTTGAGGAAGGTATATGGTAGGTGTATGATACCGGCGAAAGGTGCACGGTATTAGAGAGGCTAGCAAAGGTGGAAGGGTGAGAGTGCGTATAATCCATGGACTCAACATTAGTCTTAAAGAACTCATATAATTATTGCAAAAATCTAGAAGTTATCAAAGCAAAGTATTACGCGCATGCTCCTAGGGGGATAGATTGGTAGGAAAGGACCATCGCTCGTCCCCGACCGCCACTCATAAGGAAGACAATCAATAAATAAATCATGCTCCGACTTCATCACATAACGGTTCACCATACGTGCATGCTACGGGAATCACAAACTTTAACACAAGTATTCTTTAAATTCACAACTACTCAACTAGCATGACTTTAATATTATCACCTCCATATCTCAAAACAATTATCATGCTTCAATCTTTTCTTAGTATTCAACACACTCAAAAGAAAGTTTCACAAATCTTGAATACCAAGCAGATTATTATTAAGGAAATTACCATGCTATTAAGAGACTCTCAAAATAATTTAAGTGAAACATGAGAGATCAATAGTTTCTTTAAAACAAATCCACCACCGTACTCTAAAAGATCTAAATGAAGCACATAGAGCAAAATTATAACGCTCGAAAGATATAAGTGAAGCACATAGAGCAAAACTACTTAGCTCAAAAGATATAAGTGAAGCAAATAGAGTATTCTATCAAATTTTAATTCATGTATGGCTCTCTAAAAAGGTGTGTACATCAAGGATTATTGTGGCATACTAAGACACAAAGACACAAATAATACAAGACGCTCGAAGCAAAACACATATCATGTTGGTGAATAAAAATATAGCTCCAAGTAAATTACCGATGGAAGTGGACGAAAGAGGGGATGCCTTCCGGGGCATCCCCAAGCTCTGAATTTTTGGTGTCCTTGGATTATCTTGGGGGTGCCATGGGCATCCCCAAGATTAGGCTCTTTCCACTCCTTGTTCCATGATCCATCAAAAGAATTCACCCAAAACTTGAAAACTTCACAACACAAAACTCAAAATAGAAAACTCGTGAGCTCCGTTAGCGAAAGAAAACAAAAGACCACTTCAAGGTACTGTAATGAACTCATTATTTATTTATATTGGTGTTAAACCTACTATATTCCAACTTCTATATGGATTATAAACTATTTTACTAGACATAGATTCATCAAAATAAGCAAACAACACACGAAAAACAGAATCTGTCAAAAACAGAATAGTCTGTAGTAATCTGTAGCTAGCGCAAGATCTGGAACCCCAAAAATTCTAAAATAAATTACTGGAAGTGATGAATTTATATATTAATCATATTAAAAAATAATTAACTAAATAGCACTCTCCAAATAAAAATTACAGCAGTTCTCGTGAGTGCTAAAGTTTCTATTTTTTACAGCAAGTTCAACAAGACTTTCCCCATGTCTTCCCAACGGTTCTACTTGGCACAAACACTAATTAAACACAAAAAACACAAACAAAACAGAGGCTAAATAATTTATTTATTACTAAACAGGAGCAAAAGGCAAGGAATAAAAATAAAATTTGGTTGCCTCCCAACAAGCGCTATCGTTTAACGCCCCTAGCTAGGCATAAAAGTGAGGACAGATCTAGGTATTGCCATCTTTGGTAGGCAATCCATAAGTGGCTCTCATGATAGTTTCATATGGCAATTTTATTTTCTTCCTAGGGAATTTTTCCATGCCCCTTTTTAATGGAAATTGAAATCTAATATTCCCTTCCTTCATATCAATAATCGCACCAACCGTTCTAAGGAAAGTTCTACCAAGAATAAAAGGGCAAGAAGGATTGCAATCTATATCAAGAACAATGAAATCTACGGGAACATAATTCCTATTTGCAACAATAAGAACATCATTAATTCTTCCCATAGGTTTCTTAATAGTGGAATCCGCAAGATGCAAGTTTAGAGAGCAATCATCAAAGTTACGGAAATCTAGCAAATCACACAAAGTCTTGGGAATAGTAGAGACACTAGCACCCAAATCACACAAAGCATAAAACTCATGATCTTTAATTTTAATTTTAATAGTTTGTTCCCACTCATCATAGAGTTTTCTAGGGATAGAAACTTTCAACTCAAGTTTTTCTTCATAAGATTGCATCAAGGCATCAACAATATGTTCGGTGAAGGCTTTATTTCTATTATAAGCATGTGGAGAATTTAGCACGGATTGCAACAAGGAAATACAATCAATTAAAGAGAAAATTTCATAATTAAATTCCTTGAAATCCAATATAGTGGGTTTAGCAACATCTAGATTTTTATTTCTTTCAATCCCACTTTCATCAATTTCATCATTAAGATCTAAATACTCCAAATTTTTAGAAAACCTTCTAGGTAAAGGAAGATCATATTCAGTTTCATCAAGATTCATATTGCAAAAGAAAGATTTAATAGGGGACACATCAATAACTTTTAGATCTTCATCTTGATTTTCATAGGAATTGGAAGAACACGCTTTAATAAAGGCATCTTTGGAAGCACGCATTCTAGCGGTTCTTTCCTTAGACTCATCAATTGAAATTCTCATGGCTTTTAGAGACTCATTGATATCATGCTTAGGTGGAATAGATCTAAGTTTCAAAGAATCAACATCAAGAGCAATTCTATCAACATTCCTAGCCAAATCATCAATCTTAAGCAATTTTTCTTCAATCATAGCATTAAAATTCTTTCGCGAAGAAATAAATTCTTTAATATTAGATTCAAAATCAGAGGGGATCTTATTATAATTTCCATAAGAGTTGTTGTAGGAATTCCCATAATTATTAGAAAGATTACTAGGATATGGCCTAGGATTAAAATTCCCTCTATAAGCGTTGTTACCAAAATTATTCCTACCAACAAAATTCACATCCATAGATTCATTGTTATTCTCAATAAAAGTAGACAAAGGCATATCATTAGGATCAGAAGAAACACTCTTAGTAGCAAATAATTTCATAAGTTCATCCATCTTTCCACTCAACACATTGATTTCTTCTATCACATGCACTTTCTTATTAGAAGTTCTTTCAGTATGCCATTGAGAATAATTAACCATAATATTATCTAGGAGTTTAGTAGCATCTCCTAAAGTGATTTCCATAAAAGCGCCTCCCGCGGCCGAATCTAAAAGATTTCTGGAAGCAAAATTCAATCCGGCATAAAAAATTTGTATAATCATCCACAAATTCAAACCATGAGTAGGGAAATTACGTATCATTAATTTCATTCTCTCCCAAGCTTGTGCAACATGTTCATGATCAAGTTGTTTAAAGTTCAAAATATCATTTCTAAGAGAGATGATCTTAGCGGGAGGAAAATACTTAGAGATAAAAGCATCTTTACAGTTGTTCCATGAATCAATACTATTCTTAGGCAAAGACGAAAACCAAGCTTTAGCACGATCTCTAAGCGGAAAAGGAAATAGCTTCAATTTAACGACATCATTATCGACTTCTTTTTTCTTTTGCATATCACATAAATCAACGAAGCTATTCAGATGAGTAGCGGCATTTTCACAAGGAAGGCCGGTGAATTGATCTTTCATAACAAGATTCAACAAAGCAGTATTAATTTCACAAGATTCAGCATCGGTAAGAGGAGCAATCGGAGTGCTAAGGAAATCATTATTATTGGTATTGGTGAAGTCACCCAATTTAGTATTATCTTGAGCCATCGCAACAAACAAGCAAACTAGCACACGAGCAAACAAAAAGCAAGCAGACAAAAGAGGCAAATAGAGAGGGAGGATAGAGAGAGGGCGAATAAACCGGCATGGGTGAAGTGGGGGAGAGGCAAATGGCAAATAATGTAATGCGAGAGATAGGGATTGTGATGGGTACTTGGTATGTTGACTTTTTGCATAGACTCCCCGCCAACGGCGCCAGAAATCCTTCTTGCTACGTTTTGAGCTTGCGTTGGTTTTCCCCGAAGAGGAAGGGATGATGCAGCAGAGTAGCGTAAGTATTTCCCTCAGTTTTTGAGAACCAATGTATCAATCTAGTAGGAGGCCACGCTCAAGTCCCTCGTACATGCACAAAACGATAGCTACTCGCAACCAACGCCATTAGGGGTTGTCAAGCCCTTCACGGTCACTTATGAGAGTGAGATCTGATAGATATAATATTTTTGCTATTTTTGGTATAAATATGCAAAGTAAAAAGTAAAGGCAAAGTGAAAAGCAAAGCAAGATTAAAGTGATGGAGATTGATATGATGAGAATAGACCCGAGGGCCATAGGTTTCACTAGTGGCTTCTCTCAAGAGCATAAGTATTCTACGGTGGGTGAACAAATTACTGTTGAGCAATTGACAGAACTGAGCATAGTTATGAGAATATCTAGGCATGATCATGTATATAGGCATCACGTCCGTGACAAGTAGACCGAAACGATTCTTCATCTACTACTATTACTCCACTGATCGACCGCTATCCAGCATGCATCTAGAGTATTAAGTTAAAAACAGAGTAATGCCTTAAGCAAGATGACATGATGTAGAGAGATAAATTCATGCAATATGAAATAAACCCCATCTTGTTATCCTCGATGGCAATGATACAATACGTGCCTTGCTGCCCCTTCTGTCACTGGGTAAGGACACCGCAAGATCGAACCCAAAGCTAAGCACTTCTCCCATGGCAAGAACTACCAATCTAGTTGGCCAAACCAAACGGATAATTCAAAGAGACTTGCAAAGATAACCAATCATACATAAAAGAATTCAGAGAAGATTCAAATATTATTCATAGATAGACTTGATCATAAACCCACAATTCATCGGTCTCAACGAACACACCGCAAAAAGAAGATTACATCGAATAGATCTCCACAAGAGAGGGGAAGAACTTTGTATTCAGATTCAAAGAGAGAGAAGAAGCCATCTAGCTACTAACTATGGACACGAAGGTCTGAGGTAAACTACTCACACTTCATTGGAGGGGCAAGCATGATGTAGAAGCCCTCTGTGATGATGGCCCTCTTCCGACGGAGCTCCGGAACAGGCCCCAAGATGGGATCTCGTGGATACAGAAAGTTGCGACGGTGGAATTAGGTTTTTGGCTCCTATTCTGATCGTTTGGGGGTACGTGTGTATATATAGGAGGAAGAAGTACGCCGGAGGAGCAACGAGGGGCCCACGAGGCAGGGGGCGCACCCTAGGGGGGCGCCCCCCACCCTCGTGACCGCCTCTTTTGTTCCTTGGAGCAGGGTCCAAGTCTCCTGGATCACGTTCGGTGAGAAAATCACGTTCCCGAAGATTTTATTCTGTTTGGACTCCGTTTGATATTCCATTTCTTCGAAACACCGAAATAGGCAAAAAACAGCAATTCCGGGCTGGGCCTCCGGTTAATAGGTTAGTCCCAAAAATAATATAAAAGTGGAAAATAAAGCCCAATATAGTCCAAAACAGTAGAAAATATAGCATGGAGCAATCAAAAATTATAGATACGTTGGAGACGTATCGTTACCCACCTTCGACAAGCCTTTTGAAATTCATTGCGATGCTAGTGGTAATGGCATAGGAGGTGTGTTAACGCAAGAGAAGCGCCCCAGAGCTTACTTTAGTGAGAAACTTTCCAGAGCGCAACCCAATTACCCCATCTATGACAAAGAGGTATATGCTTTAGTCCATGTTTTGCATGAATGGGAACATTACCTTCGTCCCCATGAGTTTATCATTCATACCGATCATGGGACTCTCAAGTATCTTAAAGGGACAAACAAAGTTGAACAAGCATCATGCTAAATGGAGTGAATTTATTGAGTCTTTTCCCTATGTCATCAAGTACATCAAGGGTAAAGAAAACATCGTAGTGGATGCTCTTTCCTGCATATGCATGCTTGTCATGCAACTTGAGTTAGATGTCACTGGCTTCGAGCATATCAAAGACTTGTTTGAGCATGATGCAGCTTTTGCTACTCATTATGCCAAGTGTTTGTCGAATACATCTTGGGAACGCTATTACATCAAAGATGGCTATCGAGCTAACAAACTTTGCATCCCCGAGTCGTCTCTTCATTTGTTGATTTTGCAAGAATCGCATGGAGGAGGCTTAATGGGACACTTCGGACGCGACAAGACATTCGCCACGCTCTTGAAGAGCTACTTTTGGCCAAAGATGTTTCGGGACGTCAATCGTTTCACTAACCGGTGTTCTACATGTCGCAAAGCTAAGTCCAAAGCTCAGTCTCATGGTCTCTATATGCCTTTACCAATCCCATACCAACCATGGGAAGACATTAGCATGGACTGTGTACTTGGTTTGCCTAGAACTCGAAATGGGAAAGATTCCATATTTGTCGTTGTGGACCGTTCTCAAAAATGGCACATTTTATTCCTTGCCACAAGATAGACGATGCTTCACATGTTGCTAATCTCTTTTGTAGGGAATTTTGCATCTCCATGGTGTGCCAAAGACCATCGTCTCGGACCACGACGTCAAGTTCCTTAGCTACTTTTGGAAGACCCTATGCGCCAAGCTCGGAATCAAGCTACTCTTCTCAATGGCATACCATCCACAAACCGACGGCCAAACGGAGGTGACAAACCGCACACTCTCCGCTCTACTTTGAGTACTCATCAAGAAGAACATCAAGGAGTGGGAGGAGTGTCTACCCATCGCCGAGTTTGCCTACAACCGAGCAAGACACTCAACAACCGGCAAGTCCCCTTTCGAGGTCGTCTACGGATCAACCCTTTGTCACCATTGGATATTCTACCTCTACCACTCCAAGAGCGAATCAATTTGGACGCAAGTGCACGAGCGACCCATCTCAAGAAGGTGCATGAAGATACAAGAAACACCATCGAGCGCCAAGTACAACGCCTTGCGACCAAGCTCAATGTCAACAAGCACCCTATGATATTCAACAATGGAGACCTGGTGTGGCTACACCTTCGCAAGGACCGCTTTCCCCAAGAACGCAAGTCCAAACTTCGACCACACACGGATGGACCACTCAAGGTGCTTGCACACTACAACAACAACACTTACAAGATCGACATTCCTCGTGACAAGTACTCCGTGAGTGACATCTTCAACATCAAAGATCTCTCGCCCTACCATGGTGATGAGGATTTCGATCCGAGGACGGATCTTCCCCAAGGGAGGGGAGATGATGCGGAGCATCCCAAGATCATCCCCATGGACGCACCCACACCTCCAACGGCACCACTTGGACCAATGACATGAGCCCGAGCCAAAGCTATCAAAGATAAGGTGAACTCACTCCTCTCCGAACTTCCACTTTCTATGAATGAGACATGGCTACTACCTAAGTCCGAGATGTTGTGCATGATTATGTACCAAGAGGGTCCTCCCGAAGATGCGCATGAACACGGACAAGTCCCCAAGTCCACGAATGAGGAGAACCAACAGAAGGAGCCAAGAGCATCTCCCAAGCCCCGGACATCCGGCCCCTGGAGCACCTTCCTCTACAGCTGCTCAACCACCAAGTGCCTACAGGCCCCGGACATCCGACCCCGCAAGCCTGGACATCCGGCACTTCCCGAGGTCCCGGACATCCGGCCCCCTACCCGGAAATCCGGAACCCCCCCCAACCCGAGAGGAACATGGCAAGCTTCACCAGCCCGAACATCCAGCCCTCCGTGAATGCCTGGACATCCGGCCCGACGCCCGGACGTCTGGCCTCCATGTCTGTGCACAGTAAAGGGCCGAGGCCCGTGTACCCCTTCTACCCCCTAGACTATATATACTCCATCCAGTACAACTTTCTAGGTTTAGCAAAGGATTAGCTCATATTTTGTGTGAGAGCTTTGCTCATCCACTTGGTTACCTTCTCCTTGGACATTCGAGCCTTCACTGGAGAAGATCCCCCAAGCGGATTCAAGAACCCTCTTTAGGGAAGAACATCAAGACCTCCTCACGGAGAAGAACCGGTTACCCTTTTGTATCGTCCCTAGTTGTCCGTGGACCGTGTATCGTTCTATGTATCCGAGGATCTAGCACATGTGTGACTTGTTCTTGTTAGTTTGAGTGTTCCTCTTGTGTTTCCCCTTGTGATTTCCCTCGTTTTCCCTCGTTTCCCTCTTTGTGTTCCTCGTGTTCTTCGCGGGATCCGCTCCTTTCATGAAAGATCGGGCTTTTAGGGTTCTACCCTACATCATGAGGGAATTTGATACATGAGAACCAATAGATCATGAACCGATTAGAGAATATTTGAATGATGCACCGATAAGATTTGGAGAACAATAGTTGAAAGCTGAGAATGAATAAACCTGAATTGATGGTCTTCGGAGAATCAAACTGAAAAGACTCCTGAATTGCTCCGGATGGGTGAAAAGAATTCTCATAATCAAATACAATTATGAGAGGATATCATGAAGCTAGAACCACGAATCTTCGAGAGAACGGATAAGATTGAAGAGAAACTCTTCTTCGGTCTTCAAATACAGAGAATGACGATGAAAAAGACCACCATAAATTGTTGAGATACTCCGAGATGAAAATTAGAAAGGTTGAACCAACGATGAAAATAATTTGAAAGATCTTGGAGAAAGACATTTGACTGATGAAAATTCATTTTTACGTCAACTTTGAAGGACTTTGAGAATAACTCCGGAAAAAAATAGAAGAGTCAGATAAGATCCTGGGAAAAGACCTGTGGGTTAGGGCCCACTCAATAAAAGCACCGTTGAAATGATTGCTCGAAAGAGAGATTGCACCGGTTGAATTAAATGTCTTGAATGAGATAACACCCTCGAAATTGGTTGAACGAATGCAGAGTGGAAACACAAATCTTCTGAGATATCTTCAGCACTCCGGAACAATTGAATAGCAAGAAGTGAATGATTAAGAGATACACACATACGAAAACACTTGGATCAAGGAAGGGAATATGATCAACATTGAAAACTTGATTTGAATCCACCGGAGAAGATAAAAGAAACGAGGAATGATGAACTTTTAGGGCAGCTTCATGAGAACCACCGGGTAAGAACATTGAAGGAAAAGAATGAAGAGACTTCGCATGAATAAAATAGATACTTGATTAAGAAAACTGAGTCCTTGAAGAAAAAGGGTGGGAGGGCGGGAAAACAAAGGCAACTTGGGACGGATGAAACAAACACCGTTGAGAAAACTTTGAGTTGATCTTGCGGATGTTGAAAATGATCGCATCCACTTGGAGAGAAACACGCCGGTTGAAAAGGATTGACATGACAATCTCGATTATCATGAAGGATTAGTATTCACATAGAAATATGAGAATACCACTTAGGAAAGGTATGGATTCAACACTTGACTTCGAAGCAACTCGAATACCATAAACCAAAAGAAAAACAAAGGATTGGTTTGCAAAATAAGCCGGAACAGCCATATGATAAACCCCGTATCGTATCATGTGTCTGTTGGAAAGATATTCTAGGAGCTACTTGAATTCCCACTTATAAACTCCCGGAACTTTCTGTTTATGCAATCATGTGTTGGGGATACAGGGGAAGCATAATATCTCACCCAAACTAACAATACCTGATGAGGACATCAATACCATTGTTACACCCACAGCCCCTACTGTTACATATACTGGACCAATTACTAGAGCTCGCGCACACCAATTAAATTACCAGGTACTTTCGTTTCTTGGTAATGATTCTAATGTTCATGAGATTATGATGCTGCCTAAATTGGATACATTTGTTTTGCTTACAAATGAAGGTCCTAGCTTGGAGAAGGATGAACATTGGAGCAAGAACACGAATGGAGTTGATGGCATGCGCAAGGGGATCAGGAACGGAGTTACAAGTGATGATTTCAGGACTTTGAAGCCGCCATAAGGAGTGCATGAAGCCTTGGACGAAATATACAAGATGCCACTTCATAATATTCGTCCATAGGCTATTCTAGGTGCTGCGTCACCTTATTAATGGGCCAGGCCCATGTAATTTCGAAATACTTAAGTATAGGCTATTTTTAGAGTCCGTATGTGTGGGGAAACAAGAGTTAGGGTTGGTTTCGGACCCCACCCTCAAGGGCCACGAAATTCCCCTCTCTTCCTCCATATATACAGCCCTTAGGGCGTCGTTTAGACTTGGGATTTGTTTAGTTAAAAGTTAGCCGTTGCAACTTCGTGTACTTTGTTTGTGTCCAACGACCAGACCAAGACCGCTTACGGATCCCCACCATTATCAATACCTCATATATATTTGCAATATTCAGATTGCTTTATCATATTCTTGCTCGTTCTTCGATTGCTTGCAGGAATAGACCTTCGTGGTCAGGCTGACCGTGCTTCCGGCATCGTCAGTAACCTCAGGAGATTGGTTTAGCGATTGCTAAGGCGCAACGTCGTGCACGTTTGTAGTCGGATCGTCAAAGTCGTCTCCACCAAATCGATAGTTATCATCTCATCGAAAGATCGGGACACCCTCGCCTCTATCAATACCTACATCCAGCTGTATCCATCCTTCAACACATAACCAAGAAACCTTCGGAAATCATTTACCTCAACCTTCGAAAAGCATCTGTTATACGAGTTATGGCTATACTCCCGAACTCCCGCCCCAGTACTGGGTGGTGTCGAGGTTATCTCACCAACAACTGCATAAAAGAGATTTTGGATGTCGGCAAACTCAGGTATTCCAGAACTGCAATGATAAAATTGTGACGACAACACCTCGGAGCTCAACTCCCCGGGGCACTGCCACAACCCCTAAATGTCAGGAGGCACCAAGAACAATGTTCTCATCACAAGACTATAGGAACGATTCCAAGATACTCACATGATCCTAGAAAAAAAATTCGTGAAATTTTAGGAGAGGAGAGTCAAAACTTCTACGCCAGGAGGCCTCACCAGAGTGAAGAAGGGCCTAAGGAGTAAAAAGAATCCTACTCTCTGATATATATATTCCTAAGACTCAAAACATTTGTTCTAGACTCAACAACGTCAGTGATTCGATCAAGCAGGGGGGGTCCTAAGTCGGGGATGGCTCTGATTACCAACTTGTAACACCCACAATGAGGCTATATCTCCCATGTGTCGGGGCACGACTTAGAGGAATAGACGCATGGTAGGTTTGTCGCAAGAGGGGTAATCTTCACACAATCCCATGTACAGAATAAGAAAGGGATAAAGAGTTGGCTTACAATCGCCACTTCACACAAATAACAAGTTAAACATACATCATCCAGAATACAATCAAGGTCCGACAACGAAACCAAAATAAAAGGAAGACAACCCCAAATGCTAGATCCCCGATCGTCCCGACTGGGCTCCACTACTGGTCAAACGGAAACGGAACAAAACAACGATCAAGATCTTGATCGAGCACCCACTTGAGCTTGGTTGCGTCATCTACACTGGTATCATCGGCACCTGCAACTGTTTGGAAGTATCTGTGAGTCACGAGGACTTAGTAATCTCACACCCGCGAGATCAAGACTGTTTAAGCTTATGGGTAGGATAGGGTAGAGAGGTGGAGCTGCAGCAAGCACTAAGCATATATGGTGGCTAACATACGCAAATAAGAGTGAGAAGAGAAGCAACGCAACGGTCGTGAACTAGAAGTGATCAAGAAGTGATCCTGAAACTACTTACGCACAAACATAACACAAGAAACGTGTTCACTTCCCGGACTTCGCCGAAAAGAGACCATCACGGCTACCCACGTGGTTGATTCATTTTAATTAAGTTAAGTGTCAAGTTTTCTGCAATCGGATATTAACAAATTCCCATCTGCCACATAACCGTGGGCACGGCTTTTGAAAGTTCAAAACCCTGCAGGGGTGTCCCAACTTAGCCCATCACAAGCTCTCATGGTCAATGAAGGATATTCCTTCTCCCGGGAAGACCCAATCAGTCTCGGAATCCTGGTTACAAGACATTTCGACAATGGTAAAACAAGACCAGCAAGACCCCCCGATGTGCCGACAATCCCGATAGTAGCTACACATACCTCGTTCTCAGGGCAACACCGGATAAGCTAAGCATACAAGTACCAACATAACCTAAGTTGCCAAGGGACGGTCCTGCACTGTGCTCTACTGTGGACCAACACTTAGAGAAGCACTGGCCTAGGGGGGGGGGGGTTAAAATAAAGATGACCCTTGGGTTGGCCAACCCAAGGGAAGGGTAATAGGTTGTTAGGCAAATGTAAAACCAAGGTTGGGCCTTGCTGGAAGAGTTTTATTCAAAGCAAGCTGTCAAGGGGTTCCCATAACACCCAACCACGTAAGGAACGCAAAATCAAGGAACAGAACACCACGGAAACTAGGGCAGCAATAGTGGAACAAAACACCAGGCATAAGGTCGGGCCTTCCACCCTTTACCAAGTATATAAATACATTAAAGTAAATAAGATATAATAATGATATCCCAACAATATCCATGTTCCAACATGGAACAAACTTCATCTTCACCTGCAACTAGCAATGCTATAAGAGGGGCTGAGCAAAAGCGGTAACATAGCCAAACAACGGTTTGCTAGGAAAGGTGGGTTAGAGGCTTGACATGGCAATATGGGAGGCATGATAAGCAAGTGGTAGGTAGCGCGACATAGCAATAGAGCGAACAACTAGCAAGCAAAGATAGAAGTGATTTCGATGGTATGGTCATCTTGCCTGAGATCTCGCAAGGAAGAAGAACGAGTCCATGAAGAAGACAAACGGACGTAGTCGAACGAATCCTCACAACTCCGGAACGAAATCGAAGCTAACGCGAGAAGAAACCCGGAAAGAAGCCAGCAACATTGTAAACAACCATCACATGAACATGGCATGATGCACAACCAAGTATGATGCATGTCCGGTTTAAAGAGGCATGGCATGGCAAAGTGCACAAACAAAACAACAAGTTAAGTGGAGCTCAATATGCAACGAGTTGCATATTGATGAAACACCACAACAATTATTTAGTTGTCTCCCGTTTAAGTACTCCACAATATTAAATGTTGGTTATCATGGCAAGGGGTGAAGCATATGAAAACTACCTATATAGAAAAGTTTAAATGAGGCCGGAACAACAAGCAACAAGTCCGGAGAAATCCTCATGAGCATATATTTTAGAGTTATTAAACATGCAAAGAAGAGTGCACCATGTTAAACTAGGCATTTTCCACCCCATTTACATATAAAGTTTATTAAATTTGGAGCTACGGTTATTTAGTTATAAATTAAATCATTTTAACATGGCATTTATGCAACTTAATGCAAACAATATTTTAAACATTTTTATCATGGATGAAAGTTGCATATTATGAAACTAGATGAATTTCTAAGCATTTTTCATGTTTACAACATTTTAAACCGATGCATGATTAGTGATTTTTTATATGCATGAACTCTAGGGACTTTTCTATAAAACGTCGTCCTCTGGAATAATTAGGAAATTCACATATGTGAAAAAAACTATATAGGCCGAAACTTGAACTGGCCCAACAGGTGGAAAAAAAGGAGGTGCGCTGGAGCCGGCCTCACCATAGGCCTTGGCCCGTTCGGTGGGGAGGAGGCGCGTTGGGCTTGACCAGGAGGTAACGATGCGGTCAACGCGAGTGGTCGTCTCGCTCGACCACCAGCGAAGCAGAGGACGGCAGAGGCGCGATGCGGGGTAGGGGGCATGAACTCCGGCTCCTCGACGCGAAGGTCACCGGCGGCGATGGAGCTTGGCGAAGCGGCGACCGGGGCGACTCCGGCGGGCGATGCGGTCAACGGGGATGAGCAGCAAGCTGGACAGGGGCTTCGCGTGTTCCAGGAAGCAAAGTGAGGAGTTCATGGTGTTCCTGGCAACGCACTCTGGTGAGGCAGACCTGACAAGGCAGCGACGTGAGGAGGTTGAGGAGGAGGTCGGGGCTACGCTGCTGCTGCGGCAAGGGAGGAGCACAGTGCAGGGCTTCTGCTCGCTGGTGGCAGCGTGAAACCGAGGACGAGGACGACGGCTTGGTGGCGTTGGCGCTCCTGCGGGCGTTCCTGGCGACGGTGGGGGGAAGATGAGGCCGGCAGGATCCTAAACAGCAGGCGGTGAAGCAGGGCCCGACGGAGGACAGCGGGGCGAGCAATGGCAACGGCGAGCGTCTGCTGTGGGGCTCCATGGCGTTCCTGTGAGAGATATCGGGGAGTGAGATAGGAGCACGAGGCGGAAAGAGATAATGGAAGGAAAGGAAGAAGGCGGGGCAAGGCACTCATCTGCTGGTTCAGTCAGCCGGCGACGGGGCTGCTGTTGTTGTTTGGGTGGCCGGCGACGACGAGCTCCGACATGAGCCGGACACGAGCGGGGGCACTGGTCGGGAGAGAGGTCGATATCGAGCTCCTCTCAATCTGGAGTGGATGGTGGCGTTTGGTTGGTGGATTCGAGGGGATCAGGAGGGCTCCCAAGGGAGAAGGTGGGCGCTAGGGGATTGGGTTGATGGGGATAACGAGGAGGAGACCAGGGGAGGCGCTGTGGGATCCAAGGAGGATGGCGGCGCATGATGGGATGGATGGGACATCTACTAAAAATTAGGGTTAGTTATGGTTATATATAGCATGTAGGTAAAATAAAGCGGATTTGGATCATCAGATTGGGATCGGACGGTCGAGAATAAAAGGTTAGGGGAGATAAAAAAATAAATCAAAGATATTAGAGGGATGTTTCGAGATGATCCGAATCCAACGGTGATGACTGCTTGGGTTAGATTCAGGTAAGTTTTCGGACGTGTGAGGGGTTCTGATAACTGTGCGGAGAGAGGGGGTCTGACAAAAGGCCACGAAGGCAAGGGGGTTAGGAGGGGTTTTCGGAGCCTCCCATGGCGATCGATGGATCCAATAGACAGGGGGAATAGGTATGCCTTGGTGGGCTGGTTATGACTGTGTAGAAGGCCGAGGGCTGCGGGAGAGAGAGAGAGACCCGGCAGCAGTTTCTGGAGACCGAAAACGTCCGACGATTTGACCGACTATATTGTCTCTATAGTTAAACGTTGGGGCATCAAACGGACTCCGAATGTGATGAAACTTGGCAGGCGACCTACTAACAACATAACAACACCACATGCCAACTTTCAACCCATTCCGAGAACATTTTCTGCCCACTTATAAAATAATATTCCGGACGTGCCACGGGCGCGTGCAAGTGTGTCTGGGCTTAGAATGGACAACGGAAGGAACGGGGAGACCGGGACGGATGCAAGTTTTGAAAACATGATGATGCAATGCGGATGATGACATGGCAAGATGCAACAGGCAAGTGAACAACAAGACAACAACAACGAATAACTTGAAGACACCTGGCGCAACGGTCTCGGGGCGTTACATATTGTCTATCTTGATTGCTGTGAGCTTGCAAGTACATTCAATGTACTGACCAGGTGTGTCATGCGAGTTTGTAGGTCATGCCAGATTTGATTGCTTGTTGGTCGTGGATTCCTTGTTTGCGAGTTAGGATAAGTGTTCTAGCCCGAGTCCTCGCGGAGTAGAGTTCATCACCGTCGTCGTTATCCACTGCTAGAATTATTCCGCTACTTCGTGTTGTTTTGCTGCTTGCATAGAGCAACAGTGGTAGGTGTAGTGTTGCCATGCCGATTTAAGCCATTGTATCCATCTAGATTATAATACAGAGCTGATTTGTTCGATGCTAAGCAGTGTTGTATTCAAGAAGACTTCTCCTCGATCTCTGGGCTGGAATACGGGGCATTCCGGTTTCTCTGAGTTGGGGTGCCACAGCTGTCCTCCTCCACCAATTCAAGAAGGTCTGGCCCCTGCCTTGATGCTCTCACGCACCACGCACCTCCATTACCTACCACACTCAATGCATGCAGCATACTTGGCAAAGGATAAGCTTGTGGTGGGAAGAGTGAATTGGCAGTTACTAACTTGTGCTTTAAAGTCATTCACGGGCCATTACAAGAGTGGCCCACCACAATTGGCTTTAAGCGACGAGCAAGAGAACTAGAAACTAGCCCATACCCAAGTTAATGAAGAAGCGAAGAAGATCTCAAGGGGCTAGCCACTTCCACGCCGCTTCCTGTGCACTTGTTAGGCCCTACCCCGACGACGCCCGACAGCGCGTTCGGGCCAGGCCCGAGGGCTTCTGTCGGTGCAACATACTCTGGTTCTATTTCCCAGACTGTGCACAGGCACAAGAACAAGATCACAACTCCAAGATCAGATTGGAGCACAAGGGATCAGCTCTTTGAAGGACCAACATGCAAATCTAGAAGATCAGGACTAGCTAGAGAAGCAAGATGTCACTAAGGGAAAAAACCTCCCTTGCCGAGCAGGCGAGCCTAGCAGGGATGGGCTTACCCCGAAAGCAAGCTTTCGGATCGTCCCGGCAAGCCTGTCGGGGCTTATGGAGAGAAACCACTCCACCGCACCACCTCACCACGACGCACATCGTCGATCAGTGCGCTGTCAAGCTCCAAGGTGACTAAGTGGTTGCTATTTGCCACATGGCAGCCACTTTCTATAGAAAAGACCTCCAAGCAACACATGTCCTAACGCGTGCCAAGCAAGCACGCGCGAAGCTGGCAACATAGACCGGCAGGGCCTACTGGGCGAGCTGTGACGTGACGTTGAGCGGCACATTTAATGTGCCCTGTCAGCCTGCAGAGTTAGGTGTGGTAGCACTGTTTGCTATCTAATCAGTGCGTAATGACTGATTTGCCATTGTGGTGACTCCTTTATCTATAAAAGGAGTCCCAAGGCAAACGTAGAATGCGTTGGTCAGTTGGGTGGCTAATCCGCACGCTCACATACTCATACGCGTGTAGCCGTTTTCGCCCCGAGGCAACCCTGTCGGGTAAGCGTGCTGCGCTCACCACCATTTTCCACCATCAATCCACCAAAGTAGGAGTAGGGTTTTACGCCTCACGGAGGCCCGAACCTGGGTAAAGATTTCCCACGTGATCTCTGTCATGCTGTTCCACGCTCCTCCACTCTTTGCGCAACGTGCCCCCCCCCGCCGAAATAGAAAGGGACTCTTGGTCCCATAAGTGGTCGTGGTTTCCCACAACAGTGGGCCACGCCGACCGGCCGACATGAGCTCCCACTCATCGAAGATGGGCATCACCGCGACCAGCTCTGCCTTCTCCAGCATCTGTACAGCAGGGACACGGCCTCGGGAGGGTCCTCAAGGTCGAAGCCGGGCAGGACCCGCAAGGCCCCATCCAGTTCCTTGGCCGTTACTCCATCGACGTGCAGCCTCATCAGGTCCTCTGTGTCGGCGTACTGCCACACGGGGCGCGAGCATGCTTGCAGCGCCACGAGGCGCTGCCCCAAGAACTCATTGATGATCGTCGCCTCTGACAATTTTATGGCCCTGTGCATGTCCATCCGGTCCAGGACGGGCTCCACCCTCGGGTTGGTAAGCTTCTCGTGGCCCCACCTAGTGTTCTGCTGAGTCTAGGCCGCCTGGATCATCAGGAGCGGGTCGATCCAACACGCGTCCATGAAGACCCGGCGATGCCGGTAGCCTTGCACCTTCTTCCTGCCTTCAGGCAAACGTTCTCACCCTTAACATCGATGAAGGAGATGCATGCGGAACGCTGGTCTTGGGAGGTGAACAGTAAGCTGAAGAATTGCTGGAAGAGCGCCACCGAAGGCCTCACGCCCACAAATGCCTAGCAGTAGAAGGCAAATGTGGCTAGAAGGAGGATTGCGTTGGGCTAAGGATGAAGGGTGTGGATTCGTTAGTGGGAGAGGATGCTATAGAAAAATTCAGAGAACGGCTAGACCAACCCATCGTAGACATTGTGGAGGAAAAAGGGGTAGCCAGACTCCGCCAGGCCACTCCCTACTCACGAACCCGACCAGATCTTGGTTGCCTGCCCTTCGTTCTACTCGCTGGCTATCAGTGAGAGCTCCGGGCCTAGGTCCCCCTCCTGAGCGATAGAGGAGGGCGGGAGCACCGGCGAAATGACAAGCGGGCTCGCGCATGGAGCCATGGGTCTCACCTTACTAGCAGGCGCCATCCATGCGACGTGGTTGCGAGCGGTGCGTGGAAGGTGTCGCGCCTGAGATCGGATCGCGAGGAGCCAAGGATGGATGGGGGGCACGGGAAGACAGATGTAGGATAGGGGAAGATCAATGATGGCCCCGCAACGTGCCCGACAGGCTTTATGTCAGCCCGAACAGTTGCCGAGGCGTCGTGCGAGAGTGGGGCGTCCCACGCCCTATCATGCGCCACACGTCAAGCCTGGCCCGTAGGCAAATGGGGCCTGCGCCATTTAGCTCCTTCCCTAACGGGCGGAGTCCTGTGTGCGACTATCGGGCACGTGGCACAGGGGGTACCCAGGCCCGTCTTCCTGTGGCCCAGCGCGCGGTGCCATTCAGGAGGCCCAAGGCTGGCCCATCGGCCAGAGCTTCACGGGCAAGACCCTCGCAAGGCCCTTACCTCACGAGGCGTGCATCATCAAGTGTCACCGGGAGCCCCACGAGGCCCTCTCGTGGGGAGGCTTCCCAGGGTCCCCTCCTGAGGCCCCTCGCAGAGGCATGCGAGGTAGAAGCTATTCGGCGGAGTCATGCGGCCCTACGTCTTCACGTGGTGACGCATGGCGATGAGTGAAGCCAGAGGAGCGCTAGCATGCGCGGATGAGGAGGCTTTCCTCTTTCGTGCTAAGGGAGCAAGGACAGTGACTCGGTTCCCAAAGCAATCCCGAAAGGTTATTCGTTCAGTGCAAGAATACTAAGACGAAGGGCTCGCCAGGACGGAGGTCATCACCGAGCCCACCAGCGCGTCATGGTAGGAGGCTTTTGCAGGCGAAGACCGCCCTTAGTCAGGATAAGTTGTACCCATGTCCCCCATCAAATTGTCCATTGTGGCAACCCTTCCCGCCATGTGTTTTTGGGGGAAGAGGACCAAGGCTAGTATAAGTAAGGGCAGGGTGCCACCATAGAGAGATATCCTCGGGAGGTCACTCATTTCCCCCTTGTACACTCGTACCCATCCTCCCTCGCGAGGCAATCCAACCACAAAGTAGGAGTAGGGTTTTACACCGCAAGGTGGCCCAAACCTGGGTAAACTGTCGCGTCGACTATTCTTCTTCTCTAGCTCAAGCACGCCGGAGCATCGCCCTGAGGTAGTGAGTTCCGAGATAGGGCTTAGCGGAGGTAGCGAGCGCACCCCAGTGTTCGAACCTTCTTGGGTCCGCGGAGCCCCAATTCGACAATGGGTTGTAGTCTAGTGCGCCTGAGGAGGGTGCGGGTGGGAGCTGTTCATGAGGTTCCATGGTGCTGGCTTCGCGAGGTGTTGAAAATGGCCTCAGGAGCCTCTCCTTGTAGAAGCCAGGGCTCCGGGGCTCGTGAGGGGATGCCCGCTTGGTGATGTCGTTAGCGTTCTTGTTGTCACCGTGAGGGATGTGCTAGAGCACCATGCCCAGGAGGCTCTTCTCGAGCTATCACAACTCCTCAAGGTAGGCGGCCATGTGCTCGTCTTTCAGTTTGTAGCTCTTGTTAGAGAAGTTGACGAGGAGCTATGAGTCTCCTTTGATGAGGATGCGCTTGATGCCAAGAGTGATGGCGGCCTTGAGCCCGACAATGAGGTCCTCGTACTTTGCAATATTGTTGGAGACCTTGTCGTCATGTTTGAAGCAGAGCTGCACAACATAGTACATCTTATCTCTAGTTGCTGAAGTGAGCACCATGCCAGTCCATGCGCCCTGCCATGAGAACGCGCTGTTGAAGTGCATGGTCCGGCCGCCAGGGGCGTTCTTCCTAGGAAGAAGGGATTCTTCCTCGTGAGGCTCATCTTGGCGGGGATCCATCCATTTTGCTGTGAAGCTCGCCAGCACTGCACCCTTAATCATCCTCATGGTGAGGAATTCCAGCTCGAAGGGTTGCAGCTCAATGTTCCATTTGGCGACACGACTAGTGGAGTTGGAGCTACGTAGGGTCTGCTCCAGCAGTAAGGATGTGACCACCTTGATGGGGTGGCCCTGGAAGTAGTGGCGCAGCTTCCTGGAGACTATGAGGAGTGAGAAGAGAAGCTTCCGCTGCAAGGGGTACCGCTCGCGAGCATCTCGCAGCACCATGCTGACAAAGTAGACAGGGTGCTCGACGAGCCGCGTTGTTGTAGGAGCCACAAGTTGTGCTTCGGGAGGCTCATTAGGCGGCTCGACCGGGGCCTCCTGAGGTGGGCCCTCGTCAGGCGTCGGCGTGGGCTCTATAGGCTCGAAAGTGGCCTCAGCAAGTGCATGCGCAGGAGGCTTCTTCTTGGCATGGACACGCTCTTCCAGTTCCACCACGAGGGCCGCGCTGGCCGTCTGGGGGTGGCTACCAAGTACAGGGTTAAGGCCTAGCGAGGTTGCGGGGGGCCATGATAGGAGGGCCTGTTAGGTACTTCTTGAGGTCCTCGAAGGTCGTGACAACTTCAGGAGTCTACTTGAAGGAGCATGATCTCTTAATGAGCTCGAAGAATGGCAAGGCTCGCTCGCCAAACTTGGAGATGAAACGCCCAAGAGAGGCCATGCATCCCGCCAAGCATCACATTCCCTTGAGGTTCCATGGGGGCCACATCTCCTCAATGGCCTTGATCTTCTCGGGGTTGGCTTCGATGTCATGGTGGGAGACTAGGAAGCCAAGTAGCTTGCCTAAAGGGACTCCGAAGACGCACTTGTCGGGGTTGAGCTTGAGGTTGACCTTGTGTAGGTTGTCAAAGGTTTTTCGAGATCTGTGATGAGGGAGTGCGCCTCACGAATCTTGACAACGATGTCATCGACGTAGGCCTCAGTGTCTCTTCCCATCTGGGGCCCAGGGCAATGTGCATCTGTGTCTAGAAGGTGGCTCCAATGCTCTTCAGGCCAAAGGGCATCCATATGTAGCAGTATACTCCACAGGCGGTGATGAAGGATGTCTTCTCCTGGTCTTCTTCTGCCACTTGATCTGGTGGTAGCCTGAGAAGGCATTCGAAAAGCATAACAGGTAGCATCCAGTGGTGGAATCCACAATCTGGTCGATCCATGGCAGTGGGTAAGGGTCCTTGGGGCAGGCTTTCTTGAGGCTGGTGAAGTCGACGCACATCCGTTCACCACCATTGGGGTCGGGGACCATAACAGGGTTGACAACCCTCTCGGGGTGGTGCACCTCGCAGATGATTCTAGCCTCCTGAAGTTTCTCGACCTCGATACGATGAACTCTTGCTTCTCGTGCACCTGACAGCGTACCTTTTGCTTCACGTGGCGTGCGTTGGGACACACGGCCAAGTGGTGCTTGATCACCTCCCTTGGTACACCGGACATGTCTGATGCTGTTCAGGTGAACATATCCTCATTTTCCTAGAGGAAGGTGATGAGCTCGCCTTCTTATTTGGGAGAGAGGCTGTTGTGGATGGTGACGGTAGGCCCGGAGCCACAGCCATCTAGTGACACTTGCTTTGTCTCGACGCGCGCCTGAGAAAAGTGAAGCTTCTTCGCGCGCACGGGCTCGATAGGCATGGCTTCGTCTTCATCTGTAGGGTATGCGGTGGTGGCAACCTTGTAGGCATGCTCGAGGATGGTCCCGCTACAACCCGGAAGCTTGATGATATTGTAGGCATGATGGTCCACTGCCATGAACTTGGCAAGTGTGGGGTAGCGCAAGATGATGTTGTAGGGCAGGACGATGTGCACCACGTCGAAGTCGATGAGTTCTATGTGGTATTTCTTGTGGAAGCCAAAGGCGGCGGGAAGGCGCACTTGCCCCGGGGCAAGGTGGATCCATCGGTCACGCCTGAGAAGGGCCTGGTCGGCATCAAGCGCTCGTAGGGTACCTGAAGCTGCTCGAAGGTCTCCACAGAGAGCATGTTGAGGCATGTGCCGCCATCAATGAGCATGTTGGTGAAAGCAACATTGTTGATGGTGGGTGTGTGTTCCCACATGAACACATCACCGTGTACCTCCAATGCCGAGGGTGATACACCGCAGCTCACGTCGAAGGAGACCTGTCCGGAAGCGATGTACGCAAGCAATCTGGTGGGTGCTTTTCAGGACCCGAAACCTCACGTGCCCAGGAGGGACCCCATCTAGACGCACAATGGCTATGGACTTCCCTAGGTTGGTTCGCCCGCCCCTAGAGCCTCGAGGATTGCTGCCCTTCAACAAAAGGAATGAACGAAGAACGAGAGAGAAAGAACAAGGGAGAAATGTAAAACTAGAGTAAAAAGTAGATGAGTTTTGCGATTGTGTGTTGTTGTTTAAATCGGCCGTCACCCCTCATGTATATAAGAGGCTGCTGGACTTCCCGTGCAAGGAAAATTTAGAATTCACGTCCAAAACCCTAAGTTGGGTCTAATTCGGATTGTTTTGTCTGAACTTCCGAAACTGTTCAGTCTAAAAATTGGGTTGCACATTGCGGGTAGTTTTTTGAGTAGTAAAGGACCTCAGATCAGAATCACGTAAGGCATATTTAACCGTTTCGATGAGACGAACAACTTTCATGTTGAACATTTTTCGATTCGAGGCCATCTTCAGGGCCGAATCGCTCGTGCAAAACAAACTGTTATTCATTCTACCCATCAAACACATGTCTGATGGGGCGCGCCACTTTTGGCTCGTGACAGGGCCGCACTCAGGTGGCTCTAACTTTTATATACAATCTTGGATTGAGACAATTTTTATACCAACATCAACCATTTCGACGAGACGGAGACAATTCATGTAGAAAGTTTTCTCATTTGAGGCGGCCCTTGAGGCGTAATCGGCCGAACTGTGCTCTGGATACAAAATCTCAGTATTTTGAACACAACTTCGGCCTTCGAGATGAGATCGGGTGGCAATGGCTCAAACGTCAAAGATGTTCATGTCGACAATATGGAAGTTTTTCATGTAGATCACTTATCCATTTGAGACCATCTTAATTTCATTTCTTACCATGCCAAAATCTGGTGTCAAAGCTTGAATGCTGAAAAATAATTTGTACCGCGTTTGTTCTAAGGACGATGTCAACACTCCATTGGCCAATTATATTTCTCACGGCGATAATTATGTATCTGCCATTGATTTTAACTTCTTTTTACATCATACCTTCGAACCGGTTACCACCAATCGGCTTTAATGTGATGGGAATGAACCCATTCCTTGTAGCACTAAGGAAATCAAGCTCTGAGAGGTCATGCCCTATTAAGCAAGTAACATCGGGATGATTCCAATCCACTGATGCATCGGCCAAAGCAACACAAGCTGAATTATCTGCAGGAATAACTTCTACCTCATCATCGAACCATTGTATTAAGAATTGATGCATGGTAGATGACACACGTTGGTTAGCATGAACCCAATCGCGACCTAATATAACATTACAGTTACCTTGCACCTCGGCGATGAAGAATGTGGTGGCCAAAGTTTTTCTTCTGACAGTGAGTTTCATGCACATCACACCTTTGGCCTTTGTCTTTTCTTTACCCTCAAATCCATTAAGTACCATATTGGTCTTCATCAATGCATCATCCTCTAACCCCAACTTCTTTAAGACCGAATAGGTCATAAGATTTACCATAGCACCACCATCAATGAGCATCCTAACAACCGGCGATCCGTTAATATGAAGTTTGAGGTAGAATGGCTTCAAGTGTTTCACCGGTTCTTTGGGCTTCTCGAAGATAGCGTTCTTAGTACCAAAGTCCAGCTGGACCACCCCTTCTTCTTCACCTATAGCATGAAACTCGGCAGGTAAGTAATACAACATATTAATATCCATACCTTCCCGAACCAGTGTAGATTCATAATCCACCATCTCATCTTCATCTACCAATGTGTATATTGGGCTTAAAGTTTCCTCAATTGAAGGGGATGTTTCAGGTGGTGTAGACAATGTAATAGGGGTCACATCATCCTCTTTTGGTGATGAAGGCATTGTTGTAGCTAACGTAGAAGCATCCGTGTTTAATTTTTGTTTAGGCCTCCACACTTGTTTTGTGAGTGCCATAGGCTGAATTTCGTGGAACAATCCGTCCCTTTGCCTCTCTTCTTTGCGCTCTACCTTCTCGTGGTTCCTCATACGTTGTAATCTCATTTTCATGGTCTAAGTTAAACCGGGAGGACACCACTTAGGTTTGGTATATTTGGGATCCCTAGGTTTGGCCCTGCTTGTGCTAGCCTCGTGATTATTAACCATTTAACTCAGCTGAACAATAACAATATCACCATCAGAATTCGCCAAATTACCAAAAATCGCCTTTTTGATCTCCTTTTTCTTGCCGCATTCTAAAATTTCTGCATTAGGTGACTTAACACGCCACACTTTTTTATTGGCCTTGCATGGAGAAATTTTTGTGGGCCGATTAGCACCATAGCTCAAACGGCCTTGTGTGGGATAATAAAGCCTCTCACGAGCTGGCCTTCTAGGTGCTGCCCACCCCATATGAAAAGCATAAGGAGCCATTAGGGGCTGCCCCCATCCACCATTGAAGTATTTCATGTAATATGGCGCATATGAAGGTTGTGACATCCATGGTGTCGGTGTCCATGACCCATATGGCCTTGCATAGCGTCAAAACACTTCCTTCGGAGGCGATCTTGAACACTTTGAATGTGATGGCCGATTAGAGCTAGAACCGGCCGCTTGACTTGCATATTTGGATAGCAACATATCAAAAGTTGGCTTGATTCACTTGCTCTTAGCTTCACTCTTTTCCCGCTTTCCAACTTTTGAATTCTTAGGCTTGATAAATTTAACATGAGTATCTTCTTGTACTTGTGGTTGCCCCCCGAGTGCGGGATTTTTGTGATGATCTTCAATACTTCCTGGTCATCGGGTTGCTTATCAAGCACAAACTCTCTTCCCAACACTTTGTCTCCCTCCTTACCTTTCCTAGGTTCACCAATAGCAACATTATATTTATTAGCAGATTCAACTATGCTCGGCCAAACTAATATTTTCTTTCCCTACAAGTCCATGGTGTTTATCGGGAAGGGATGTTTATCAACTTGCATCACAGCAAAATTCAATCGTTTGTCATTAACAGACGATTGTATCTGTTGTCCAAAAACATTGCAACTGTTAGTAGCATGAGAAAATGAATTATGATACTTGCAATAAGAACGCCGTTTTAGCTCCTCAAATGACGGTATGGTGTGTGATATTCTAATCATCTTATCTTGCAAGAGAGCATAATTTTTTATGACACTTACATATATCAAAAGTAAACTTCATCTCCTCATTCAATTCTTGCGAATCGGCTTAAGAGCATTGCATGTATAGGGTTTGGCCTTTGAGGACCAAACAAATCTAGTAGCATAGACATCAACCTCATGGTCGAATTATCATCATTGTATTCAACCATATGCATTCTAGGACGATCGGTTGTACATCTATGAACCTCTTTACTTCGACTCTCTTGAGCCGAAGCTTTTTGCCAGACATGGTTAATATTCAAAAGCTCATAACTTTCTAGCCTCTCTTTAATATGAGTTTTCAAGCCATTAAGAACAAGATCCGCCAAGTCTTTCTCGCTTATCACTAAGTTATAACATCAGTTTTTTATATCTCTAAATCTCTTAACATAATCGGTGACCGATTCATGATGTTTTTGCCTCACCGATGTAAGATGTGACAAATTAAGCTCATTATCGCTGCTAAAGTGATCATGAAACTTTTGCTCTAATTGCGACCATGAGAGAATTGAACCATGTGTTAAAGCAGCAAACCATGAAAATGCAGTACCTGTTAAAGATAATGGAAATAAACTCACTTTCACTTCTTCTATGGAACCTGCTTCACCCAACTGCACTAGATACTGACTAACATGCTCCCATGTTGTTTTCGTGCCCTCTCCACTAAATTTGACAAAATCAGGAACCTTATAACCTTGAGGGTACAAAACTGCATCGAAGTGTTTAGGATAAGGCTTTTGGTACACGCGAGTTTTTACTTTTGGATCGTTTCTGGAAGTGTCTAGAAACATCTTATGCAAACCCTCCCTTGGTTTAGCTAAAATTGGATCCGAGGTAGATGAAGATGTGTGTGGCAATGACATAGGAGCAACCTGAGTACTAGCTACTAGTGCAACTTGTGGGATGGGCGCCGAACCATAATTCAGCGGAAGACCAAACATCCTTGCGCCTATGGGTGGTGTGACAAAGTGATTCGGTGTTGATGCCGAATTGGGCACACTCATAATAGGATTAGGATATGTAGGTGCAGCCAAAAGCTGGTTGGTTTCACAAGGGTAAAAATTCAACGTCATACTATATTGTTGTTGCATAGGAGGTGCCGATGGAATAGGTAAAGTTGGACTAGGGTTTTCAGATAAACCAACAGTACCACTAGATGATGGAGGCATATTTTTCTGAGCATTAGCACTTGCTACGAAAGAATTGTATGTCATCACATTATCATTACTAACAAGACTTTCAATCACAGCCACTTGCTGTGGAGAAAAAACTTTACTCACAGTGATTACATCTTGTTCGTCAATGAGAGGACGGAAATTGATGGTTCCAACCGAAGTGATGTTGCCTTGACGGTCCTTCTTGAAACTTGGAAGAAACACCTCCAAATCCTCCTCCTCGTGCTTCTTCTTGAGTGCTTCAAAAGCCTCTTCATGCTGCTTCTTACGTGTTTCATAGGTTTGGCAATGTTCCTCCGATAGTTCATCAAGACTGGGCTTAATGATGTTATCAGCGTCTACTTCGGAGTGCTTGGGGAGATTAGACATGGTTGATGGTGATTCTTGATCTTTCGTCCCTAGGGGAGTCACCAAAAAGTGTGTTCGCACATGAACATCTCACCATGTACCTCCAACACTGGGTGATACACTGCAGCTCAGGTCGAAGGAGACTCGTCCGGAAGCACGATATACAAGCAATCCGGTGGGTGCTTTTCAGGACCCGAAACCCCACGCACCCGGTGTAGCGACCTGACCTCAAACGGTCAAGCCTCTGTGTTTCAGTGTCATCCCTGTATCGGTAATGCTGACACACATAGTACTTGAAGGATTTATAACAGAGTAGCAATCACACACTTGTTACATCGAATGTCTCGAAAGAGAACTTATTACAATAAATATGGCTTAAGGCCATCTAATACGATAACAGCAGAAGACTTGGAAGATAACAACTCCAACGACATAGCTGAGTGCATGACAACGACCTATCGCACCTTTACTCGTCGTCTCAAAAGTCTGCAACATAAAACGTTGCAGCTCGAAAACGGGTCAGCACATGGAATATGCTGGCAATATAACACAGTAGAGCAATGAACAGAATAATGCTATCACTACATGCATATATGGCTGGTGGAGGCTCTATAGTTATATGTTTTTACAAAAAGCAAATTTTTCCCTACAACAAAGGAATAAATTTATTTTTTTAGCTATCATGGTAGTTGAAACATCATTTAGAAGGTTCCTCCAACTCAATCCCAATTAAAGTAATTAACAACCCAACAAATTAAATTAGAGTGATGAGATACAATAGGATAATCCATGTACTAGATACTCAAGATGTCCATAACCGGGGACACGGCTAACCATGATTAGTTTGTACACTCTACAGAGGTTTGCGCATCTTTACCCATAAGACTCGATCTCCTCCATTGGATTTCTCGCACTACATGGTGTTTGAGAAACGGATGACCGAGACACAGTCTTTCAGAAGCATTAACTCTTTACTCCGGGTGGACAGTTACACCTACTTTCCCTCTACATCTGTTAGCCCACCACTGAAAGAGGTCACACAACATACTCAACTATGCCAGAGCCCATAATGGCTTGTGCCTGAACACGGAAGTTTCTAGTATGAAAAATCTCACGATCCCTTTGAGCCTGGGTGGCGGACCATAGGAGGATCACACGGTATGTCCTCGGGATCTCTTGGACAACGCTGGTATATCCCTAGGTGCCCAAACAAGCAATCCACCCAAATGTGTATTAAAGTTGCCACCTTAAGTTGAACCATTAATTAACAATCTCACCTCTGTCATGGATACACTCAAACCCAAACCACGTCTACGAGCATTGCATGGCAATATAAGCATAATGTGGAAGTAACTCCCAAGGGTTTGATAACAAAACAAGTAATAGGTCATACCTCATCATCTACTTCCCAAAACCCACAAGTTAAGAGATCCTACTCATGCAATGTGTGAGGGTTGATACTAATGCATAAAAACTGGGAATGAGAAGAATATGATCAATGTGTTACTTGTATTGTTGATGATCCGCAAAACCTAGAGACTCGTAATAGCACACTTCGCACTCCAAGTGTTCTATCGCAAAAAACAATAGCATACATAAGAAATCAAGCAAGGATGCACGGATAAAACTCAAATAAGAAGATCTAACCAGAATGTTCAACTTAAGAACTCCGGTTTGCAAAAAGAATCAAATCAAATAGAGCAACAAAACTCAAACGGCGAAAGAAACAAGATTCGATTACTAATCTGAACTAAAGTCAAATTTTACAGTTTCAAAATCTTGTTCAAGTTGGTTAAACAGAAAGAGGGCTTCAAGACAAAGATCTAGGCTTTTGAATCGCCTGATTTCGATAAACGAGCGAAAAGATAAACTAAAAGGAAAATCGGATCAAAAATCGCGATCGAAAATAATCGCGAAAAAACCGAGAAAAAGAAAAACTGACGAACATGCTAATGAACGAACGTTCACTATCTGTTACTAACATGTGAACGACATTCATTTAAACGAATGAACGGACGAACATCCGCAAAATAAATAAACCGGTGGGAAGACCGATCTAACGTATTAAACCGGAAAATAAAAAACCGGGGATTTAACCGAAGAAAACCGACCGGTCAACGGCGACGAGATCCGGCGGGCGGCGGCGGCGGCTCCGGCTCCGGTGGCTCGGCGGCGGCGGCGGCTCGGCGGTGTGCGCTAGGGCGGCGGCAGCGCTAGGGTTTATGGCGCAGGGTGGGTTGGGCGGCGGCGGTGGGCTGCGGGGCAGGGGGCGGCTTATAAGGAGGGGCCTGGGGAGGAGGCCGGGCCGGATACGGCTCATAGGCCGGTTCCCTTTTTTTTAAATAATTCTGACGCGCAGAAAAGCGAAGAAAAAGAATACTAAACGGACTCCAAAAATCCAGAAATTAATTTTCTCGTCATCTAAAAATATGCCGGACAAGGTGAACATTTATTTGGGCCTATAATGCAATTTTGGAAAACACATATTTTCCTAGTTCAAATAAAATAGCCATAAAATCCAAATAAAATCAAATATTTGATTTTATTATTTTTCCTCCAATATTTCATTTATTTTGGAGAAGTCATATTATCTCCGCTCATATATTTTAATATGAAATATTTTCGGAGAGAAAGATAATAAAACAAATGATCCTGGTTTCGTTATTTGAACAAATTCAAACATGAAAACGGTGAAATCTCCAACTCTCTCCGAGTGTCCTTGAGTTGCTTAGAATTTCGAGGATCACGAAACGAAAAGCAATAGAATATGATATGCATGAATGACCTATGTATAACATTCCAAATTGCAAATTTGGGATGTTACAAACCTACCCCCCTTAAGATGAATCTCGTCCTCGAGATTCGAGTTGGCTCGAAAATAGGTGTGGGTGATCTTTGCGTAGGTCATCCTCTCGTTCCCAGGTGGCTTCATCCTCGGTATGGTGGCTCCACTGAACTTTTCAAAACTGGATAACCTTGCTGCGAGTAACCAGGCTGGCAAACTCTAGGATTAATAACATGCTTCTCTTCATACGTCAAATCACTGTCCAACTGAATCGCTTCCAGTGGTACTGTATCCCTCAGAGGAATATCGGCCATCTCTGCATGGCACTTCTTCAACTGGGAAACATGAAACACATCATGTACTCCCGACAATCCTTTGGGTAACTCCTACTTGTAGGCAACCTCTCTCATGCGTTCCAAAACACGGCACGGTCCCACAAATCTCGGGGCTAACTTTCCTTTAACTCCAAAACGCTTAACTCCTCGAAGTGGTGATACTCGCAGATACACTCTGTCTCCGATTTCATAGACCACCTCCTTACGTTTTGAATCTGCATAACTCTTCTGTCAGGACTGAGCTACCTTCAGTCTATTGCGAATCAGCTTAACCTTCTATTCGGACTCCTTAATCAAATCTGGTCCAAACAATTGACGGTCTCCAACTTCATCCCACAGCAATGGTGTTCCGCATCTTCTTCCATACAGGGCTTCGAAAGGTGCCATCTTCAAACTGGCCTGGTAGTTGTTGTTGTATGAGAACTCTGCGTAGGGCAGGTTGTCATCCCAACTAGATCCATAATGTAGCGCACAAGCTCTCAACATGTCCCCCAGAACTCGCTCTGACTGCCCATCTGTCTGCCCATCTGTCTGCGGGTGAAAGTTGTACTGAACTCCAGCCTAGTACCCAAGGTCTGGTGCAGCTGGTGCTAGAACTTTGAAGTAAATTGTGTTCCTCTCTCCGATACGATGGTCCTTGGAACTCCATGCAGACATACGATCCTATTCATATATATCTTGGCCAACTTCGCACATGTATAGGTGGTTTTCACTGGGATAAAGTGGGCTACCTTGGTCAAGCGATCCACTACTACCCAGATAGAATCATATCCTGATCGGGTCCTAGGAAATCCGGTGGTAAAATCCATGCCAAGCTTATCCCACTTCCATTCGGGTATCCGCAAAGGCTGCAGTAATCCTACTGGTTTTTGATGTTCTTCTTTTACTCTCTAACATACATCACATACGGCTACATACTCGGCAATATCCTTCTTCATACCAGTCCACCAGAAACGCTCCTTCAAATCCAAATACATCTTGGTGTTTCCAGGGTGTATCGAGTATGGCGAGTCATGAGCTTCCTGTAGTATTAACTTCCTGATCTCTGCATTATTGGGCACATATATACGGTCTTCAAACCACAAGGTGTCGTACTCATCCTCACAAAAACCTTTGGCTTTCCCTTCACTCATCTTCTACTTTATCTCGGCAATCTCCTTGTCATCCTTCAGAGCTTCTCGAATCTTTCCCAAAAATGTAGACAGAACATCCATTGCTACAACAAAACCTATAGGAACAATCTCCAAATGTAGCTCCCTGAGATCCCCGGCTAACTCCTTTGGCATCCCTCCGCTTACGAGGGTGTTAACATAACTCTGACGGCTCAAAGCGTATGCTACGACATTGCCCTTTCCTGGGTGATAATGCAGCTTCATGTCATAATCCTTTATAAGCTCCAACCATCTCCTCTTCCTGAGGTTAAGCTCCTTCTGAGTGAACATGTACTTCAAACTCTTGTGATACGTGTATACATCACAACGATTTCCAATGAGAAAGTGTCTCCAGGTCTTGAGCGCGTGCACCACAGCTGCTAACTCCAAATCATGTGTGGCATAATTCAATTCGTGCGGTTTAAGTTGTCGTGAGCCATATGAAACAACTTTCCCGTCTTGCATCAGTACTCCTCCAAGTCCTAAGCAAGAGGCGTCGCAATACACTTGGAAATCCTTGTGTATATCCGGCAGAATCAGCACTGGGGCTGTAGTTAAACGTTTCTTCAACTCCTGGAAACTTGCTTCACATTCATCAGTCCAATGGAACTTAGTGTCCTTCAAAAATGCCGTCATAGGTTTTGCAATCTTAGAGAAATTCTCAATAAATCTCTGATAGTATCCCATGAGTCCAAGAAAACTGCGGATCTCTCCGACTGAGGTGGGTGCCAACCACTCCGTGACTGACTGAACCTTGCTGGGATCCACTGCTATACCTTCTCCTGATATAACATGTCCAAGAAATCAAACTTCCTTCAACCAGAACTCGCATTTGCCAAACTTGGCATACAACATATATTCCCTGAGCTTCTCGAGAACTAAACGCAAATGCTCCTTGTGTTCCTCTTCATTCTTCGAGTATACCAAAATATCATCAATGAAAACTACAACAAACTTATCCAAGAACTCCATGAACACCTTGTTCATCATACTCATGAAATAGGCAGGGGCGTTAGTCAATCCAAATGACATAACCATATACTCATACAGCCTGTACCTTGTGGTGAAAGCTGTTTTAGGTATATCGTTCTCCCGGATCTTCAATTGGTGATATCCCGATCGCAGATCGATCTTTGAAAACACTGTAGCTCCTGTCAACTGGTCAAATAAATCATTGATCATCGGCAGTGGGTACTTGTTCTTGATCATCACTTCATTCAATGCCCAATAATCAACCACCATTCTTAGGGACTTATCCTTCTTCTCAACCAACAACACTGGGGCTCCCCATGGGGATGAGCTCCGTCGGATGTAACCTTTCTCCAATAACTCCTTAATCTGCTTCTTGATCTCTTCCAGATCATTTGCGGGCATCCAGTATGGCCTCTTTGATATTGGCCCGGTGCCTGGCAACAGCTCTATCAAAAATTCGATGTCTCGATCTGGCAGCATGCCTGGTAGCTCCTCTAGAAATACATCTGGGTAATCCTGCACTACCAGCACTTCCTCCTGAACAACTCCCGTGAGCGAATTTACTTGGCTCCTCCTAGGCACATGCCTAGATACATACTTGATCCTTTTTCCCTCAGGGGTGGTGAATAAAATTGACTTACTCACGCAATCGATGTTTCCCCAATACTTCGATAGCCAATCCATTCCTAGTATAACATCCAATCCTTGTGACTCCAAAATTATCAGGTCTGAGGGGAGAACATGTCTTCCAATGGTCAATGGCATCTGAAAACATCATTGACTTGCCATATACTCGGCTCCTAGTGAACTTACTAACATGGGTGTCCTAAGTCTGTGTGCTTCAGTGTCATCCCTGGATCAGTAATGCTGACACACACAGTACTCGAAGGATTTATAACAGAGTAGCAATCACACACTTATTACATCGAATGTCTCTAAAAGAGAACTTATTACAGTAAATATGGCTTAAGGCCATCTAATACGATAACAGCGGAAGGCTTAGAAGATAAAGTGAGCCCATCAACTCCAACTTCATAGCTGAGCTGTACGGCAACGACCTAGCGAACCTTACTCCATGTCTGAAAAGTCTGCAACAAGCCCAAAAATGGGTCAGCACATGGAATATGCTGGCAATGTAACACAGAATAGCAATGAACAGAATGAAGCTATCACTATATGCATTTATGGCTGGTGGAGGCTCTACGGTTATAAGGTTTTTGCGAAAAGCCAATTTTTTCCTACAACAAAGGAATAAGTTTTATTTTAACTATCATGGTAGTTGAAACATCATTGAGAAGGTTCCTCCAACTCAATCCCAATTAAAGTAATTCATTAACCCAACAAATTAAATTAGAGTGATGAGATACAATAGGATAATCCAAATACTAGATACTCAAGATGTCCATAACCGGGGACACGGCTAACCATGATTAGATTTTACACTCTGTAGAGGTTTGCGCACTTTTCCCCACAAGACTCGATCTCCTCCGTTGGATTTCTCGCACTACATGGTGTTTGAGAAATGGATGACCGAGACACAGTCTTTCGGAAGTATTAACTCTTTACTCTGCATGGACAGTTACACCTACTTTCCCTCTACATCTGCTAGCCCACCACTGAAAGAGGTCACACAACTAACTCAAGAGCACATAATGGCTTGTGGCTGCACACGGAAGTTTCTATCATGAATAGTCTTATGATCCCTTTGAGCCTGGGTGGCGGACCGTAGGATGATCACACGGGTACTCCGGGATATCCTAGGACAACAGTGGATTCTCTATGTGCCCAAACAAGCAATCCACCCAGATGTGTATTAAAGTTGCCACTTGAAGTTGAACCGTTAATTAACAACTCACATCTGTCATGGATACACTCAAACCCAATCCACGTCTACAAGCATAGCATGGCAGTATAAGCATAGCGCAGAAGTAAGTCCCAAGGGTTTGATAATAAACAGGTAATAGGTTCTACCTCGTCATCTACTTCCCAATACCCACATGTTAAGAGATCCTACTCATGCAATGCGTGAGGGTTGAAACTAATGCATAAAAACTGGGTGATAAAGGGGTATGATCAAAGTGTTACTTGCCTTGCTGACGATCCGCATAACCTAGGGACTCGTAGTAGCATGCTTCGCACTCCGGGAATTCTATCGCAAACAAACGATAGCGTACATAAGAAATCAATCAAAGATGCACGGGTAAAACTCAAATAAGAAGATCTAACCAGAAAGTTCAACTTAAGAACTCCGGTTTGCAAAAAGAATTAAAACAAACGGAGCAACGAAACTCAAACTGCGAAAGAAACAAGATCCGATTACTAATCTGAACTAAAGCCAAATTTTACAGTACCAAAATCTTGTTCAAGTTGGTTAAACGGAAAGAGGGTTTCGAGACGAAGATCTAGGCGCTTGAATCGCCTGATTCCGATAAACGAGCGAAAAGATAAACTAAAACGAAAATCGGATCAGAAATTGCAATCGAAAATAATCGCGAAAAACCCGAGAAAGAGAAAAATGGACGAACAGGCTAATGAACGAACGTTCGTTGTCTGTGACAAACGGGCAAAAACCATTCGTTAAAACGAACGTACGGACGAACCTCCGCTATTTAATCGAACCGAAATAAAACCGATCTAATAATAAAAAAAAACTAGGGTTTATAAAAAAACCGAATGGTTGCAACCGAAAAACCGGCGGCTACCTCGAGTCCGGCGGGCGGCGGTGCGGCTCCGGCGAGGCGGCGGCGGCGAACAGATCCGGCGGCGGATCGGGGCGGCGGCGGCGCTAGCGGGGCGGCGGCGGCGGCGCGGCTTCGGCGAGTTGCCGGCGTCGGCGCTCGGGCGACGGGGCTAGGGTTACAGGAGGCGGGGCAACTAGGCTGGGGTCTCGGGCCCCCGGCTTATAAGGGCCGGCCGGAACAGGAGTCCTAGACGGACACGGCCCGGTTTGGTCGATGGACTTTTTTTTTAATAATTCCGTCACACAGAGAAAAGGAAATACTAAACAGACTCCAAAAATCCCAATATAAAATTTCCCCGTCCTCTAAAAATATGTCGAACAAGGTGAACATTTATTTGGGCCTAGAATGCAATTTTGAAAAACACACATTTTTCCTATGCAAATAAAATAGCAATAAAATACGAATAAAATCAAACATTTGTTTTTAATATTATTCCTCCACTATTTCATTTATTTTGGAGAAGTCATTTTATCTCCTCACATATATTGTAATATGAAAATATTTTGGAGGGAAAAATAATAAAACAAATGATCCTCGTTTCGATATTTGATAAAATTCAAATATGAAAACGGTGAAATCCCCAACTCTCTCCGAGGGTCCTTGAGTTGCTTAGAATTTCGAGGATCGCGAAACGAAATGCAATAAAAATATGATATGCATGAATGACCTATGTATAACATTCCAAATTGAAAATTTGGGATGTTACAAACCTACCCCCCTTAAGATGAATCTCGCCCTCGAGATTTGGGTTGGCTAGAAAATAGGTGTGGGTGGTCTTCGCGAAGATCATCCTCTCGTTCCCAGGTGGATTCATCCTCGGTATGGTGGCTCCATTGAACATTGCAAAACTTGATAACCTTGCTGCGAGTAACTCGGCTGGCAAACTCAAGAATTTTGACTGTTTTCTCTTCATAAGTCAGATCACGGTCCAACTGAATTGCCTCCAGGGGTACTGTAGCTCTCACCGGTGTATCGGCCATCTCAGCATGACACTTCTTCAACTGGAAAACGTGAAACACATCATGAACTCCTGATAGTCCTTCGGGTAACTCCAACTTGTAGGCAACCTCTCCCATGCATTCCAAAACACGGTATGGTCCCACAAATCTCGGGGCAAACTTTCCCTAAACTCCAAAACGTTTAACACCTCGCAAAGGTGAAATTCGTAGATACGCTTTGTCTCCGATTTCATAAACTACCTCCTTGCATTTGGAATCTGCATAACTCTTCTGCCTTGACTGAGCTACCTTCAGTCTATCTCGAATCAGTTCGACCTTCTCTTCAGATTCCTTAATCAAATCTGGTCCAAACAACTGGCGGTCTCCAACTTCGTCCCACATCAACAGTGTTCGGCATCTTCTCCCATACAAGGCTTCGAACGGTGCCATCTTCAAACTGGCCTGGTAGCTGTTGTTGTATGAGAACTCTGCGCGTGGCAAGTTGTCATCTCAACTAGATCCGTAGTCTAGTGCACAATCTCTCAACATGTCCTCCAAAATCTGATTGACTCTCTCAGTCTGCCCATCTGTCTACGGATTAAAAGCTGTACTGAACTCCAGTCTGGTACCCAAGGTCTGGTGCAACTGATGCCAAAATTTTGAACTAAACTGCGTTCCTCTATCTGATATGATGGTCCTCGGAACTCCATGCAGACATACGATCCTAGTCATGTATATCTTGGCCAACTTCGCACTTGTGTACGTGGTTTTCACTGGGATAAAGTGAGCCACTTTGGTCAAGCGATCATCTACTACCCATATAGAGTCATATCCTGATTTGGTCCTGGGCAATCTGGTGATAAAATCCATGCCAAGCTTATCCCACTACCATTCGGGTATCGACATAGGCTGTAGCAATCCTGTTGGCTTCTGATGTTCTGCCTTCACTCTCTGACATACATCACATACGGCTACATACTCGGCAATATCCTTCTTCATACCAGTCCACCAGAAAGGTTCCTCCAAATCCAAATACATCTTGGTGTTTCCGGGGTGTATCGAGTTTGGCGAGTCATGAGCTTCCTGTAGAATCAACTTCCTGATCTCTGCATTATTGGGCACATATATACGGTCCTCAAACCACAAGGTGTCGTGCTCATCCTCACAAAACCCTTTGGCTTTGCCTTCACTCATCTTCTCCTTTATCTCAGCGATCTCTTTGTCATCCTTCTGAGCTTCTCGAACCTTTTCCAATAATGTTGACTGGACCTCCAATGTTGCCACAGAGCCTTTAGGAACTATCTCCAATCTAAGTTCCCTGAGATCGTCGGCTAACTCCTTTGGCATCTCTCCGCTTACGAGGGTGTTGGCATAACTCTTGCGGCTCAAAGCATCTGCTACGACATTGGCCTTTCCTGGATGATAATGCAGCTTTATGTCATAATCCTTTATGAGCTCCAACCATCTCCTCTGCCTGAGATTAAGCTCCTTCTGTGTCAAGATGCACTTCAAACTCTTGTGATTCGTGTATACATCGCAACGGTTTCCAATGAGAAAATGTCTCCAGGTCTTGAGCGCATGCACTATGGCTGCTAACTCCAAATCATGCGCGGCATAATTTAACTCATGCGGTTTCAGTTGTCGTGAGGCATACGAAACAACTCTTCCGTCTTGCATCAGTACTCCTCCAAGTCCTAAGCATGAAGCATCGCAATACACTTGGAAGTTCTTGCGTATATCTGGCAGAATCAGCACTGGGGTTGTAGTCAAACATTTGTTCAACTCCTGGAAACTTGCTTCACATTCATCAGTCCAATGGAACTTAGTGTCCTTCTTCAACAATGTCGTCATAGGCTTTGCAATCTTAGAGAAATTCTCAATAAATCTCCGATAATATCCGGCGAGTCCAAGAAAACTGCGGATCTCTCCAACGGAGGTGGGTGCCAACCATTCGGTGACTGACTGCACCTTGGTGGGATCCACTTCTATACCCTCTCATGATATAACATGTCCAAGAAATCCATCTTACTTCAACCAAAACTCACACTTGCTGAACTTGGCATACAACTGATGTTCCCTGAGCTTCTCCAAAACCATACGTAGATGCTCCTTGTGCTCCTCTTCATTCTTCGAATATACCAAGATATCATCAATGAACACCACAACGAACTTATCCAAGAACTCCATGGACACCTTGTTCATCATACTCATGAAATAGGTAGGGGCATTAGTCAATCCAAAAGACATGACCGTATACTCATACCACCCGTATCTTGTGGTGAAAGCTGTTTTAGGTATATCCTTCTCTCGAATCTTCAGCTGGTGATATCCTGATCGCGGATCGATCTTTGGAAACACTTTAGCGCCTGTCAACTGGTCAAATAAATCATTGATCATCGGCCGGGGGTACTTGTTCTTGATCGTCACTTCATTTAACGCATGATAATCATAAACCATTCTTAGAGATTTATCCTTCTTCTTAACCAATAGCACTGGTGCTCCCTATGGTGATGAACTTCGTCGGATGTAATCTTTCTCCAATCACTCCTTAATCTGCTTCTTGATCTCTTCTAAATCATTTGAGGGCATCCGGTAGGGTCTCTTTGATATTGGCCCAGTCCCTGGCAATAGCTCTATCAAAAACTCGATGTCTCGATCTGGCGGCATGCCTGGTAACTCTTCTGGAAAAACATCTGGGTAATCCTTCACTACAGGCACTTCCTCCTGAACAACTCCCATGAGGGTATTTACTTGGCTCCTCCTAGGCGCATGCCTAGATACATACTTGGTTCTTTTTCCCTCCGGGGTGGTGAGCGAAATTGACTTACTCACGCAACCGATGTTTCCTCCATACATCGACAGCCAATCCATTCCCAGTATCACATCCAATCCTTGTGACTCCAAAATTATCAGGTCGGAGGGGAAAACATGGCTTCCAATAGTCAATGGCATCTGAAAGCATCCTTGGCTTGCCATATACTCCGCTCCTGGTGAACTTACTAACATGGGTGTCCTAAGTACTTTAGTGGGCAGTTTATACTTATCCATGAATCCCCTTGATATGTATGAATGCTATGCACCGGTATCAAAAAGAACGATTGCAGTAAATGACTTAACCCAAAACTTACCGATAACGGCATCAGGCTGCTCCTCAACCTCCCCCCACGTTCACGTGGTTCACTTGTCCCCTGTTGAAAGGGTTGGGCTTCTTCCCAACGCTTCCATTGCCATTCCCATTCTTTGCTTCAGGGCACTCAGTGGCGTAGTGTCCAATCTTCCCGCACTTGAAACAAGTAATGTGACTTAGGTCCTTCTTGGCGGGTGTGGCAGGGTTAGAGCGGTTCTGATTACTACCTGCTCCGTTCCCGTTTCCATTCTTGGGGCTAGTCTAGTTTTGAGAACTTCCTCCCGTGTGATTGTGACCTCCATGGTTATGGACAAGTCCTCCCGAGTTCGGGGTTAAACGAGGCTTCTGCTGAGCTCCTGAGTTGTACCTTCCTTGTCCATACTTCCTTTTACGGCTCTCAATCTGCTGCTGCTTCCCTTCAATCATAAGAGCCTTGTCTACCAACTCCTGGTAGTTGTTGAATGTCGCCACCATCAACTGCATGCTCAGCTCATCATTCAGTCCTTCTACAAACTTCTCCTGTTTAGCTGCATCCGTAGCAACGTCATCTGGGGCATAATGTGCTAGCTTACTAAAGTCATCCACATACTGGCCAACGGTGCGTCCTCCTTGGCGTAAGTTGCGAAACTCACGCTTCTCATGGCCATAGCTCCTGCTGATACATGGGTTGTGCGAAAAGCCTGCTGAAACTGATCCCATGTAACAGTAGCTATAGGATAGGTGACAGTGTAATTCTCCCACCATGAGGCTACTGGTCCATCCAATTGGTGCACGGCAAAACGCACCTTCTCAGCATCTGTACATCATGTAGTGGTTAACTCCCTTCCTATCCCGCGGAGCCAATCATCTGCAACTATCGGCTCGGTACTGCTGGAAAACACCGGCGGCTGCAACCTCAGAAAACGAGCTAAGTTGTCAACTGGTGATGGCGGCGGTGGGTTGTCGTTGTTGTTGTTGTTGCCATGGTTCTGAACTAACAACTACATCAAGGTATTCTGCTGCTGGATCAACAGAGTGAGCTCCGGTGGAAAGGTAAATCTGGGGTATCGGAGGCATCTGAGGGTCCAGAGGGAAGAGAAATAGAATAGAATGAGGTCTAGTGAGAAAACACTACCCATATGCACATGAGACAAACACAATATATCACTCAATCAATCAAGCAAGGGCATACAATCGGTCTAGAACTATCGTTACAAAGGTGCTTGGACTATACTATATATATGGTGGAATACTACTACTAATATGGTGGTCGACTAGAAAAATTGATCGGTTGAAGACTCCATAATATCTGCTCCAGCTTCATCAACATAGTCATCATCGCTATCGTCGGGGTCCGAGTCGCTGTCGTCGATGATGATGTAGTTCTCCGGGCAAGTGGAATCATCATCCTCTCCTCCTGGTGCGGGGTCTCCCATGAATACTCCTAGCTTCCTTGTCAGATCGTCATTCTTCTCCACTAGTATGATGATTTCCTCCTCATAATCTTTGTGAGTAGCCTTGAGTTCTTCCTCCAGCTCCGTGATCCTTGTCATTGCCTTCTTCAGATCTATCATGCCTGCACACATCTGATTCTTCTGGCGATGAATATGCTGGTTTAACTCCTGGATGAAAGCTGTGATCGATCTATCCTTCCTAGTGCTGATCATCTCCCATTGCTCATCTCGACACCCACAAATCTGGTAGATAGTATCCTTAAGATCCTTGTGGTAAACTTCTCCAATGCGTCCCATGGTGATGTGGGCTGCCATACTCTTTCCTAGACTCCAGGTTGGTGCATCAAAGGAAAACTCTATGGGCTCAGTGACTGGCGTGAATGTCCTTCCTGGAACTTGAACTTGAATCATCCAGCAATCCTCTTCTGGTAAAGTGGCATTGTAAGACCCGGTGAAGCTTGGTATTCCAATGTTCAGGTACTTAGTGACTTCCTTCAAGTGTCGTCCAAAAGGTGCTTCTTCATCCGGTTGTGCAAACTTGTTTCTTGCGTCCTCCATCCTAAAGAGTAGAAAATTGAGAGAAGTCAGAAATGAGAAGAGAGTAGTGTTCTAGGGCTGTAGCTTAGTGGTCGTCTCCTACACTCAGCGTGTGCTCTGATACCATCTTGTAGTGACCCAACCTCAAACGGTCAAGTCTCTGTGCTTTAGTGTCATCCCTGGATCAATAATGCTGACACACACAGTACTCGAAGGATTTATAACAGAGTAACAATCACACACTCATTACATCGAATGTCTCTAAAAGAGAACTTATCATAGTAAATATGGCTTAAGGCCATCTAATATGATAACAGCGGAAGGCTTGGAAGATAAAGTGAGACCATCAACTCCAACGGCATAGCTGAGCTGTATGGCAACGACCAAGCGAACCTTACTCCTTGTCAGGAAAGTCTGCAACATGATATGTTGCAGCCCGAAAATGGGTCAACACATGGAATATGCTGGCAATGTAACACAGAATAGCAATGAACAGAATAAAGCTGGTGGAGGCTCTATGGTTATAAGTTTTTTGCAAAAAGCCAATTTTCCCTACAACAAAAGAATAAGTTTTATTTTAACTATCATGGTAGTTGAAACATCATTGAGAAGGTTCCTCCAACTCAATCCCAATTAAAGTAATTCATTAACCCAACAAATTAAATTAGAGTGATGAGATACAATAGGATAATCCAAATACTAGATACTCAAGATGTCCATAACCGGGGACATGGCTAACCATGATTAGATTGTACACTCTGTAGAGGTTTGCGCACTTTTACCCACAAGACTCGATCTCCCCCGTTGGATTTCTCGCACTACATGGTGTTTGAGAAATGGATGACCGAGACACAGTCTTTCGGAAGTATTGACTCTTTACTCTGCATGGACAGTTACACCTACTTTCCCTCTACATCTGCTAGCCCACCACTGAAAGAGGTCACACAACTAACTCAAGAGCACATAATGGCTTGTGGCTGCACACGGAAGTTTCTATCATGAATAGTCTTATGATCCCTTTGAGCCTGGGTGGCGGACCGTAGGATGATCACACGGGTACTCCGTGATATCCTAGGACAACAGTGGATTCTCTAGGTGCCCAAACAAGCAATCCACCTAGATGTGTATTAAAGTTGCCACCTTAAGTTTAACCGTTAATTAACAACTCACATCTGTCATGGATACACTCAAACCCAATCCACGTCTACAAGCATAGCATGGCAGTATAAGCATAGCGCAGAAGTAAGTCCCAAGGGTTTGATAATAAACAGGTAATAGGTTCTACCTCGTCATCTACTTCCCAATACCCACATGTTAAGAGATCCTACTCATGCAATGTGTGAGGGGTGAAACTAATGCATAAAAACTGGGTGATAAAGGGGTATGATGAAAGTGTTACTTGCCTTGCTGACGATCCGCAAAACTTAGGGACTCGTAGTAGCACACTTCGCACTCCGGGAATTCTGTCGCAAACAAACGATAGCATACATAAGAAATCAATCAAAGATGCATGGGTAAAACTCAAATAAGAAGATCTAACCAGAAAGTTTAACTTAAGAACACTGGTTTGCAAAAAGAATCAAAACAAACGGAGCAACGAAACTCAAACTGCGAAAGAAACAAGATCCGATTACTAATCTGAACTAAAGCCAATTTTACAGTACCAAAATCTTGTTCAAGTTGGTGAAACGGAAAGAGGGTTTCGAACGAAGATCTAGGCACTTGAATCGCCTAATTCCGATCAACGAGCGAAAAGATAAACTAAAATGAAAATCGGATCAGAAATCGCGATCGAACATAATCGCGAAAAACCCGAGAAAAAGAAAAACGGACGAACATGCTAACGAACGAACGTTCGTTGTCTGTGACTAACGAGCGAAAACCGTTTCTTAAATCGAACATACGGACGAATGTCCGCTATTTAACCATACCAAAAAACCGGTCTAAACTGATCTAATAATAATAATAAAACCGAAACTTGGGTTTATAAAAAACCGAACGGTTGCAACTGAAAAACCGGCGCCTACCTCGAGCCGACGGGCGGCGGCGCAGCTCCGGCGAGTCGGCGGCGGCAGCGGCGAGCAGATCCGGCGGCGGGGCGGCAGATCGGGGCGGCGGCGCGGCAGTGCGAGCGGCGAGGCGAGGCGAGGTGGTGGCGGTTGCGCGGCAGCGGCGGCTCGGCTTCGGCGAGTCGGCGGTGGCGGCGCTCGGGCGGGGGGGCTAGGGTTACGGGAGGCGGGGCGGCTGGGCTGGGGTCTCGGGCCCCCAGCTTATAAGGGCTGGCCGGGCCAGGAGTCATACACGAACACGGCCCGGTTAGGTCGGTGGACTTTTTTTAAATAATTCCGTTGCACAGAAAAACAAAAGAAAGAAATACTAAACTGACCCCAAAAATCCCGAAATAAATTTTCCCCGTCCTCTAAAAATATGTTGGACAAGGTGAACATTTATTTGGGCCTAGAATGCAATTTTGAAAAACACGGATTTTTCCAATGCAAATCAAATAGCAATAAAATGTGAATAAAATCAAATATTTGTTTTTAATATTTTCCTCTATTATTTCATTTATTTTGGAGAAGTCATATTATCTCCTCTCATATATTGTAATATGAAAATATTTTGGAGGGAAAATAATAAAACTAATGATCCTCGGTTCGATATTTGATAAAATTCAAATATGAAAACGGTGAAATCCCCAGCTCTCTCCGAGGGTCCTTGAGTTGCTTAGAATTTCGAGGATCGCAAAATGAAATGCAATAAAAATATGATATGCATGAATGACCTATGTATAACATTCCAAATTGAAAATTTGGGATGTTACAAGTACCTTAGTGGGCAACTTATACTTATCCACGGATCCCCTTGATATGTATGTATGCGGTGCACCAGTATCAAAAAGAACGATTGCAGTAAAAGACTTAACCGAAAACTTACCGATAACTGCATCAGGCTGCTCCTCAACTTCCTCCACGTTCACGTGGTTCACTTGTCCCTGGTTGAAAGGGTTGGGCTTCGTCCTAGAACTTCCATTACCATTGTCGTTCTTCAATTCCGGACAATCCTTGGCGTAGTGCCCAGTCTTCCCACACTTGATACAAGTAATGTGACTTTGATCCTTCTTGGCGGGTGTGGTTGGGTTAGAGCAGTTCTGATTGCTACTTGCTCCATTCCCATTCCCATTCCCTGGGCCATTATGATTATGCGAACTTCCTCCATGGTGAGTGTGGCCTCCATGGTTATGGACAAGTCCTCTCGAGTTCGGGGTGAGACGGGGCTTCTGCTGAGCTCCAGAATTGTACTTCCCCTGTCCATACTTCCTCTTGTGATTCTCAATCTGCTGCTGCTTCCCTTCAATCATGAGAGCTCTATCTACCAACTCCTGGTAGTTAGTGAAAGTTGCTACCATCAACTGCATGCTCAGCTCATCATTCAGTCCTTCCAGAAACTTCTCCTACTTAGCTGCATCCGTAGCAACGTCATCTGGGGCATAACATGCTAGCTTACTAAAGTCATCCACATACTGGTCAACGGTGCGTCTTCCTTGGCGTAAGTTGCGAAACTCACGCTTATTAATGGCCATAGCTTCTGCTGATACATGGGCAGTGCGAAAGGCCTACTGAAACTGGTCCCATGTAACATTGGCTATAGAAAAAGTTGCTGTGTAATTCTCCCACCATGAGGCTGCTGGTCCATCCAATTGGTGCGCGGCAAAATGCACCTTCTCAGCATCTGTGCATCCCGCAGTGGTTAACTCCCTTCCAATCCTGCAGATCCAATCATCTGCAACTATTGGCTCGATGCTACTCGAAAACACCAGCGGCTGTAACCTGAGAAACGGGCTAAGTTGTCAACTGGAGGAGGGTTGTTGTTGTTGTTGTTGCCTTGGTTCTGAACTAATATCTGCATCAAGGCATTCTGTTGCTGGATCAACTGAGTGAGCTCTAGTGGAAAGGTAAATCCGGGGTCACGTCTTGGAGGTATCTGAGGGTTTAGAGGGAAGAGTGTAGAAGACAAATTAGGTCTAGTGAGAAAACACTACCCATATGCACATGGGACAAACACAATCATATCACTCAATCAATCAAGCAAGGGTATACAAACGGTCTAGAACTATCGTTATAGTGCTCGGACTATACCATTTACATGGGGGAATACTACTAATCATATGGTGGTCTACTAGAAATATTGATCGGTGGAGGACTCCATAATATCCGCTCCAGCTTCATCAACATAGTTATCATTGCTATCGTCGGGGTCCGAGTCGGTGTCGTCGATGATGATGTAGTTCTCCGGGCAAGTAGAATCGTCGTCTTCTCCTCCTGGCGCAGGGTCTCCCATGAATACTCCTAGCTTCTTTGTCAGGTCGTCATTCTTCTCCACCAGTATGATGATTTCCTCCTCATAATCTTCGCGTGTAGCCTTGAGTTCCTCTTCTAGCTTGGTGATCCTTGTCATTGCCTTCTTCAAATCTGTCATGCTTGTGCACATCTGATTCTCCTGGCGACGAATGTGTTTGTTTAACTCCTGGATGAATGCTACAATGGATCTATCCCTCCTGGTGCTGATCATCTCCCATTGCTCGTCTCGGCGCCCACATATCTGGTATATAGTGTCTTTCAGCTCTTGTTTGTAGACTTCTCCAATACGTCCCATAGAAATGTGGGCTGCCATGCTCTTGCCTAGAATCCAGGTGGGTGCATCAAAGGAAAACTCTATTGGCTCAGTGACCGGCGTGAATGTCCTTCCTGGAACTTGAACTTGAATCATCCAGTGCTCCTCTTCTGGTAAAAGTGGCATTGTAGGTCCCGGTGAAGCTTGGTATTCCGATGTTCAGTTATCTAGTGACTTCCTTCAAGTGTCGTCCAAAGGAGGTGTCTTCATCCGGTTGTGCAAACTTGTTCCTCGTGTCCGCCATCCTAAAGAGCAGAAATTGGAGAGGAGTCAGGAATGAGTAGAGAAGCGTGGCCTATGGTTTTCTTAGTGGTTGTGTCCTACATTCAGCGTGTGCTCTGATACCATCTTGTAGCGACCTGACCTCAAACGGTCAAGCCTCTGTGTTTGAGTGTCATCCCTGGATCGGTAATGGTAAACACACAGTACTCGAAGGATTTATAACAGAGTAGCAATCACACACTTATTGCATCGAATGTCTCAAAACAGAACTTATTACAATAAATATGGCTTAAGGCCATCTAATACGATAACAGCGGAAGACTTGGAAGATAAAGTGAGTCCATCAACTCCAACGACATAGCTGAGTGCATGACAATGACCTACCGCACCTTTACTCGTCGTCTGAAAAGTCTGCAACATAAGACGTTGCAGCCCGAAAATGGGGCAGCACATGGAATATGCTGGCAATATGACACAGTAGAGCAATGAACAGAATAATGCTATCACTACATGCATATATGGCTGGTGGAGGCTCTATGGTTATATGTTTTTGTGAAAAGACAATTTTTCCCTACAACAAAGGAATAAAATTTTATTTTTAGCTATCATGGTAGTTGAAACATCATTGAGAAGGTTCCTCCAACTCAATCCCAATTAATGTAATCAACAACCCAACAAATTAAATTAGAGTGATGAGATACAATAGGATAATCCAAGTACTAGATACTCAAGATGCCCATAACCGGGGACACGGCTAACCATGATTAGTATGTACACTCTGCAGAGGTTTGCACACTTTTCCCCACAAGACTCGATCTCCTCCGTTGGATTTCTCCCACTACACGGTGTTTGAGAAACGGATGACCAAGACACAGTCTTTCAGAAGCATTACCTCTTTACTCCGGGTGGACAGTTACACCTACTTTCCCTCTACATCTGCTAGCCCACTACTGAAAGAGGTCACACAACATACTCAACTATGCCAGAGCCCATAATGGCTTGTGGCTACACACGGATGTTTCTAGTATGAAAAATCTCACGATCCCTTTGAGCTTGGGTGGCGGACCGTAGGAGGATCACACGGTATGTCCCCGGGATCTCCTGGACAACGCTGGTATATCCCCAGGTGCCCAAACAAGCAATCCGCCCAGATGTGTATTAAAGTTGCCACCTTAAGTTGAACCATTAATTAGCAATGTCACCTCTGTCATGGATACACTCAAACACAAACCACGTCTACGAGCATTGCATGTCAATATAAGCATAACGTGGAAGTAACTCCCAAGGGTTTGATATCAAAACAGGTAATAGGTTCTACCTCATCATCTACTTCCCAAAACCCACAAGTTAAGAGATCGTACTCATGCAATGTGTGAGGGTTGATACTAATGCATAAAAACTGGGAATGAAAAGAATATGATCAATGTGTTACTTGCCTTGCTGATGATCCGCAAAACCTAGAGACTGGTAGTAGCACGCTTCGCACTCCGGGTGTTCTATCGCAAACAAATAATAGCATACATAAGCAATCAAGCAAAGATGCACGGGTAAAACTCAAATAAGAAGATCTAACCAGAAAGTTCAACTTAAGAACTCTGGTTTGGAAAAAGAATCAAATCAAACGGAGCAACGAAACTCAAACGGCAAAAGAAACAAGATCCGATTACTAATCTGAACTAAAGTCAAATTTTACAATTTCAAAATCTTGTTCAAGTTGGTTAAACAGAAAGAGGGCTTCGAGACGACAATCCAGGCATTTGAATCGCCTGATTCCGATAAACAAGCGAAAAGATAAACTAAAACGAAATTTGGATCAGAAATCACGATCGAAAATAATCGTGGAAAACCCGAGAAAAAGAAAAACTGACGAACATGCTAACGAACGAACGTTCGCTATCTGTGACTAACGGGTGAACGGCGTTCGTTTAAATGAACAAACTGATGAACGTCCACAAAATAAATAAACTGACGGAAAGATCGATCTAACGTATTAAATAGGAAAATAAAAAAAACTGGGGTTTTAACCAAAGAAAACCGATCGGTCAACGACGGCGAGATCCGGCGGGCGGCGGCTCGTCGGCGGCACTAGAGTTTGGGGCGCGGGGTGGGCTAGGCGGTGGCGGTGGGCTGCCGGGCAGGGGGGCGACTTATAAGGAGGGGCCTGGGGAGGAGTCCGGGCCGGATACGACCCATAGGTCGATTCCCTTTTTTAAATAATTCCGACGCGCAGAAAAACGAAGAAAAAGAATACTAACAGACTCCAAAAATCCGGAAATAAATTTTCCCCGTCCTCTAAAAATATGCCGGACAAGGTGAACCTTTATTTGGGCCTATAATGTAATTTTGAAAAACACGTATTTTTCCTAGTTCAAATAAAATAGCAATGAAATCCGAATAAAATCAAATATTTGATTTTAATATTTTTCCTCCAATATTTCATTTATTTTGGAGAAGTCATATTATCTCTGCTCATATATTTTAATATGAAATATTTTCAGAGAGAAAAATAATAAAACAAATGATCCTTGTTTCGTTATTTGAACAAATTCAAACATGAAAACGGTGAAATCCCCAACTCTCTCCGAGGATCCTTGAGTTTCTTAGAATTTGGAGGATCGCGAAATGAAAAGCAATAGAATATGTTGTGCATGAATGACCTATGTATAACATTCCAAATTGAAAATTTGGGACGTTACACCCGGGAGGGACCCCGTCTGGTCGCATGGAGGCTATGGGCTGCCCTAGTTAGTTCGCCCGCCCCTGGAGGCTCGAGGATCTCTGCCCTTCAACACGAAGAATGAACGAAGAACGAGAGGAAAAGAATAAGGGAGAGATGTAAAACTATGGTAAAAAGTAGATGAGTTTTGCGATTGTGTGTTCTTGTTTCAATCAGCCATCACCCCTCATGTATATAAGAGGCGGCTAGACTTCCCGTGCAAGGAAAAGTTAGAATTCACGTCCAAAACGCTAATTTGGGTCCAATTCAGATTGTTTGGTCCGAACTTCCCAAAACCATCTGGTCTAAAAATTGCAGGCACCTTGCGGGTCATTTTGGGGGTAGTAAACAGCCTCAGATCAAAATCACGTAAGAAGCAAATTTAACCGTTTCGATGAGATGAACAATTTTCATGTTGAACGTTTTTATATTCGAGGCCATCTTCAGGGCGCGCCACTTTTGGCTCGTGACAGGGCCGCACTCAGGTGGCTCTAACTTTTACGTACGATCTCTGATTGAGACAATTTGTATAACAGAATCGGCCATTTTGATGAGAGTGGTAGTGGTAGTAGTGGTAGTGGTACTGGTGGTAGTGGTAGTGGTAGTGGTAGTGGTAGTAGTGGTAGTGGTAGTAGTGGTAGTAGTAGTGGTAGTAGTACTACTACTGGTAGTCGTAGTAGTGGTCGTAGTAGTAGTAGTGGTAGTAGTAGTAGTAGTGGTAGTAGTAGTAGTGGTAGTAGTAGTGGTGGTGGTAGTAGTAGTATGTCGGTGTCGGTGTACAAAAAGAGGGGTTGTGATGGCCTGGCTTATTAGGGATGATAGACTACTCATATCAATAAGGAATTCCTTCTTTTCCGGGAGCCCATTCGGACAGAACTCCAAAGTTAAGCGTGCTTAGCTTGGAGTAGTGTCAGGATGGGTGACCGACCGGGAAGTTGCTCCCGGGTGTGCACGAGTGAGGACAAAGTGTGCAGAAAAGACTAGTATTGATCTGTGGGGCCAGTCTAGATCCCGCCAGGAGTAACGACCACCGGCGGGTGTGTCCGGGGCGTTACAAGTTGGTATCAGAGCCGACCCTCACGGTTACATGGATGGTTGCGGACAGGTGCGTGGTCATGTTGTTCATGACGTTTGTGACCCGTCGTGGCACCCGACATGGCACATGTACCGAACTGGAAGCACAGACGTTTGTGCCAAGAGGGAACGTTCCTGTGGCCCGACGAGGACGTCGGTTCCTCTGAGTGGGGGTGTATGTGATGGCCTGGCTTATTAGGGATGATAGACTACTCATATCAATAAGGAATTCCTTCTTTTCCGGGAGCCCATTCGGACAGAACTCCAAAGTTAAGCGTGCTTAGCTTGGAGTAGTGTCAGGATGGGTGACCGACCGGGAAGTTGCTCCTGGGTGTGCACGAGTGAGGACAAAGTGTGCAGAAAAGACTAGTATTGATCTGTGGGGCCAGTCTAGATCCCGCCAGGAGTAACGACCACCGGCGGGTGTGTCCGGGGCGTTACAGGGGTACACTTTTTGTACCCCTATAACTGTGCGCGGGTAGTCTGAGCCGCCGATACCACCACACCAAGCAAGGCAAGGGAGGTGAGCCAGGGTAAGACCGAAGCTCAAGAGAACTAGAACGACACCAAGGCCAAGACCACGAAGAGCAAAGGGGACGAAGCGGACCCCCCGGCAAGATCCTTGGAGGGAGACAGTTCTAGCAGCCCCGGCAAGACCCTTGCCGCGGTGACTCGTCCCGCGCCTACGGAGCAAATCACCCTTGAGTCCACTGCCCCCAAAGGGCAAGGATTCGGGAGACATCCCCGTGGCAGCATGCAGATCTTTGTGAAGACATTCAAGATCAGATATGCACTAAGGAGACGACAACCCTTGGCGGGATCCCAGCCGAGGAAGACCACAAGGCCCCCGGCAAGCGCCTTGCCAGGGATGACAGCAGGCGTCTCGGCAAGACCCTTGTCGGGGCCCCAGCAAGGCCCTTGCCGAGGACACCCGCAGAGCCACCACCAGGCCCACGCCGACTAAACCTCCACCACCGCATGCATGCAGCTGCCGACCCAACCAGCTGGGCAGGCACCCGCGTGGCGGCATGCAGATCTTCGTGAAGACCCACCACTGCGCCACCTCAGCTACCTGCCTACCTACATGGCATCGCAGGCGTCGCTGGCCAGGGTGCGTGTCGACACAAGAAGGAGCGGTGACGGACGAGACAGGTTTCTCCCCCGTCCCCGATAAAGCAAGGACACCTAAGCAAGACGCATTAAATGCGCCTTGTCATGTGATGCGAGGGATAACCTCGCAGCACTGTACCCTTTCCACCTCCTGTGTGCCACTGTGGCAACCCCTTTTTTCTATAAAAGGAGGCCCGAGGCGACCAGAGGAGGGATTCGGCTTTTTGGAGCTCCTCACGCCCCATAGCTAGCTCAAGAACACAGATATACAATCCACCAAAGCAGGAGTAGGGTTTTACGCATCCTCGCGGCCTGAACCTAGATAAATGAACCATGTGCTATCTGTTTGATCCGCTCTTCTCACGACCCCGCGCCCCGCTAACCACAGTAGGGATTCTTGTGATCCCATAGGTGTCGTTCCCACCGACATCTTTGGCGCGCCAGGTAGGGGGCGCAGTTGTGAGAATCGGCTTTAGCAGTTAGTTCAGTGCTTCTTCATTATCATGGCGCCCAAGAAGAAGGCGACGGTGGCGGTTGGCCAGTCGGAAGCCGGACAGCCCGTCCCGACGCGGGCGAGCAGCGGACCGGTCGCAGAAAGGACCTGGGGCGCTGCTCGCGAACACCAACACCATCCCAGCAGCCGGAGTTTGGGAGGCGGCAATGTTTGTGCGCCTGGTAACGGGCCACATGTTGCCAAATCCAAAGGCGGAGCCAAGCCCTTTGCGGGTGGAGCGGGGCCTTCCAGGGTCATTGCCGCCCCGCCCGAAGGCGACGCAAGGGCCTCCAAGACTCCCACGCCGGCGCCAATAGTGCGCTCCTCCCAGGCAGCGCGCGACGAACGGCGTAATCACGCCGAAGATCCCGGGCGTCGCCGCGGGAAGAGCCCCGAGCGCCACTCCCGGGACGTAGAAGACCTGCCCACTCGCCGAGGCGCTGGTGAAAATGGCATGCGACCGCGGGGTCGTGATAGAGCTCCTTCTGACATGGTCAGAAGTCGAAGCGCGTCGCGATCCGTGCAGGTTTCGCTGCCACCGACGCCAGCAGAGGCCCTGGCACGCGCGTAGTTGCTCCTCGACTTTCCTCCCACTATGGGGAAACTCGACGAATGGAGAGCCACTATCCGAAGCCTTGTTGCGGTGGCCAACAAAGACGAACCAAGTCTGGTGGGGCCCCCGGGTCGACGCTCCGATGGAGTCCCGTGGACCAGTGGCGGAAAAGCCGGCGGCGCCGCGACCACGGTGCATTCACCTCTTCCCCGTCCGGTACCGCGGACGCCGGCTCGTCGCGACGTCGCGGGCGACGACATCTCCATAGCATCGTCTGACCCGCAGACCCACTGTGACCAGCGCCAAGTTCTTCGGGAACGAGCCCATGAAGACGCTCGAACCACTATCGAGCGCCGGCACGGAGCGCGCCACCAGTCAGACAGGCGAGCAGGGCCTGTTGTGAATCACCCGGCCCCGGAGAGCCCTGGAGGCCTACCTTACGAGGTAGGCTGTCCAGCTTTTACCCGTGAGCTGCGGCAGTTCCAGTGGCCCACTCACCATGCCTTCAAACCTGACGTTGGCGAAAAGTACAACGGCAAGACTCACCCGTCTGAGTTCCTCAGCATCTACACCATCGCGATGCAAGCCGCCGGAGTCCGCGACGATAAGGTGCTTGCAAATTACTTTCCATTGGCTCTTAAACCCAACGCCATGTCATGGTTGATGCACTTGTCGGTAGACTCTATTTCCTCCTGGTCGGATTTGTGCCATGAGTTTCTGGGCGCCTTTACTGGAGGTCACCAAGCCCATGGCCAAGCAAGCGACCTGCATGTCATTCCTAGAAGGGAGGCGAGAGTCTGCGCAAGTATATACAGAGGTTCAGCCGGGTACAGTACAATATCCCTGATGTTCACCCTGCCGCCATCATCAGCGCGTTCCATCAGAACGTGCGTAACCGCAAGATGCGCGAAGAACTGGCAATGAACAAGGTGAAATATGTGGCAGAACTCTATGTTCTTGCTGACAAATGTGCCCGAGCTGAAGAGGGAAGGAAGTACCCCGGCAAAGATGCCGGCGTGGAAACCGACTCCTCAGATGAGGATACTGCCGCCCCGGCGAAGAAAGGCCGGCGCCGCAACAGGAAGCGCAAAGGTAAAGCTGTGCTTGCCGTCGAGGGATCTGACGACGCCGACTCCGCCAAGAAAACCAAGGCAGATGACCCCGGCAAGGAAATTGCCGGATGTGTTGCCTGCCGGGCCTTGGCGGCTACCGAGAAGCCAGGAAACTCCAACAAGCAATACTGCAAGATCCGTCGCACCAAAGGCCATGATCTCCAGAACTCCCGACAGGTTGAGCTCCTTGCTGAGAAGCAGAGGGCTGAATATGAGAGGCGGGACAAGGAGAAAGGCCAGGACGGTGCTGAGGGGTCCGGCAAGAAGCATGACGGCCAGGCGGGCCGTCGCGGCAAAGATAAACAACAGGAGAGGCCCGCCCGGGGCCGTGACAAAAAGCCAGAAGACGATGATCACGGAGAGGACGATGAGTCTGGTGACCAAGAATTTCAGAAAGCTACAGAGGCCATGTGCGTCGATGGCGGTGCCTCACTGCATACCTCTCACCACCAGCTTAAACAGTGGGCGCGTGAGATTACAGCGGCGGAACCGTCGTTTGATGCCCAAAGGCCACTGAAGTGGTCCAGCACACCTATCATTTTTGACACTGAGGATCACCCTGATCGCACTACTGCAGTCGGGTGCTTGCCATTGTTGGTTTCACCAACAATACGCAACCTCAAGGTGACAAAGATGCTAGTCGATGGCGGGGCCAGTCTGAACTTAATCTCGCCTGCCGTGATCGAGAAATTGCAGATTCCTGATGAAGACCTCGAAGAGACGGGCACGTTTCAGGGGGTTAACCCGGGAAGAAGTCAACCAAAGGGAAAGGTCACGTTGCCCGTGACTTTTGGAAGTGATTTGAACTACAGGACAGAAAGGATTGTGTTTCGGCAAGGGCCCTTGCCGTTAAAGCGTTTCGGCAAGGCTTCTTCTGGCCCACTGCCCTCCAGGATGCGACGACACTAGTCACCAGGTGTGAAGCGTGTCAGTTCCATTCAAAGAAGCTTCATCAGCCAGCTCAAGCCCTTCAAACCATTCCTCTCTCCGGGCCTTTCTCGGTCTGGGGGCTCGACATACTGGGCCCTTTCCCCCGCGCTGTCGGGGGCTTTGAGTACTTGTACGTTGCAATCGACAAGTTCACAAAGTGGCCAGAAGTGGAAGCAGTGAGGAAGGTCACAGCACAGTCAGCCGTCAAGTTCTTCAAAGGACTGGTGTGCCGTTTTGGTGTACCCAATAGGGTTATCACCGACAACGGCACGCAGTTCACAAGTCACACCTTCATGCAATATATTCAAGACATCGGCAGCAAGGTCTGTTTCGCTTCCGTTGCTCACCCACGAAGCAATGGTCAAGCTGAGAGGGCAAATGCTGAAGTACTGCGAGGCCTAAGGACAAAGACCTTTGACAGACTGCACAAGAGTGGAAGGCGCTGGATTGATGAATTGCCGGCGGTTCTTTGGTCAATCACAACGACACCAAATCGAGTCACCGGCCAGACACCCTTTGCCCTGGTATACGGGGCAGAAGCAGTTCTCCCCACGGAACTCATATACGGGTCACCTCGAGTACTCGCTTATGACGAGCTTGAGCAAGAGAAATTGCGGCAAGATGACGCAACGCTCCTTGAGGAAGATCGTCTTCGAGCAGCTGTGAGAGCAGCGCGCTACCAGCAAGCCTTGTGCCGCTACCATAGCCGCAAGGTTCATGCCCGAAGCTTTGAGGAAGGCGACCTTGTTCTTCGGCGCATTCAATCGGCCAAGAATTCCAACAAGTTGACGCCAAAGTGGGAAGGCCCTTATCGGGTAATACGAGTCACCAGGCCCGGTGCAGTCCGCCTGGAGACCGAAGATGCCATTCCGGTGAGTAACTCCTGGAACATGGAGCATCTTCACAAGTTTTACCCGTGAGGCACGGCTTGCCGGGCCCCCCGGCAAGCCACCTTTTGTACGAGCCTTGCCGATGACGCATGTAACCCTTTGTACAAAGCCAGGGGCAGACCCTGAGCATAAATAAATGAAGCGCTGGCGCCCTAAGTTATAGCATGCATGCTAGGTCGAGTCTCGTCCTTGGTTAGGGTTGATAGTGCTTAGCGGCGACTAACCCCTAGCTTAGAGGTCGAGTGTGCGTCTCTTTGTCTTTCTTTTGTCTTCTTTGGTTCACAGGACACACAGATATCCGTGCCGTACCACTTGGGGAGGAAAAAAAGAGGAACAGACCAGCATCTAGCCCCCGTCAAGCCAATATTGCCGGGGGCTGCAAGAGCAAAGATTCACCCACGGCGAACCAGGGTTGCCGGGGACTGCAGCTTCAGATAAGTTCTTCATCCCTTATCATGCATTCCATTATGGACTGAGGTATGTGAAACGTCGTTTTCCCCTAAGCTACCATGCTCCCCTAACTCTAGGCCCTAGGGCTCGTTCCTGGGGCCAAGTTTGGTCGTAGTTGCGGCAGCGAAAGGATGAAACAAGGAGCCTGAACCCGCCTCATCCCTGCCTCCGCCATAGGCGTGAGGAAGGTCGAGCGAAGTGGGGAGACGGCAAGGCCTATTGCCGGGCAAGGAAATGTTTATCTTGAAGATATCAAGGATTTATTCCTTGTCGTGGGTTCCACCCGTAAACAAATGACCCGGCAAGCATCCGTTTTTCATTAAAAAAACATTCCACCCAGGTACAGTCCATAGGGAATGAAAAACATGATGATGGGATTACAAGTTTTAAATTCAACAAAGGCCCGAAGGCTTACAAACTAAAAAGAGATAAGGTGCCCGTAATCCCTTTCTTGTCCCTCTCCTCAGGAGGCAGGTCAAGGAGGCGAAAAGGACAAAAAGAGTGCCTAGGCGAGCTACAGGTGGCAGAAGACACCAAGAGAACATCTTGGTGGCCGTCCAAAGGCTGGATGGTGATGGCGGCGCCGGAAGCAAAGCTCGAAGACGAGGCGGTAGGACGTCAGCACGCGTCGAAGGCATCGGTGCCCGCGTACTCCGACTTGACGGCCTTGCCGCCCTCCCTCTTCCTCTTCCGCAGCCTCCCAACGCCAGCCGCCCAAGGAGACGACCCCGAGAAGTTCAGGGAGCCGGCGACATGGATGATGGGGTCGCCGGTGCCGCACGGAGTGGCACCCGACACCTAGTCAGACCTGTCATCCTGCCGCCTACTACCCTCGTCGTCGTTGCCGCTATCCTCCTCGTCACTCCCGCCCGAGGAGGAGTCTTCACTATCAGAAGAGCTCTCCTCAGCACCTTGCACGGGTCCAAAAGAGCCCGAAGACCTTGACGGAGAGAAGGCCACCCTCCATCAGCTTAAAATGGAGAGGGAGCCCCTCCGTCAAGCGGTGGATATGAGCAAACTTCTTCCATCCCTGACGAAGATACATCACGTGAGGGGCAGGGAAGTCGATGCGGACCCACGTGCCACTGATCCCGTAGCCCCTCATGTGCAGCCGCAACGACTCCGGCGGATCCAGCTCCATCTCCCGCGCAAATGGAGTCGGGAGACGAAGGCAACGGTGCGGCGGCCGGTGCAGCCTGACGAAGAACTCACAAGGGTCATCCCCAACATGGCCCTCCATTGGAGGAGGAGCTGCTGGCGGAGGCGAGGCCGGCGCGCCGCCCTGTCCTCCCCTTCCCCGAGCGCCCCGGCCTCGCCCATGGCCTCGCCCCCTCCCCCTTCCCCTCGCGACTGGCTCTGCCACTGCAGGCGTAGGAGAAGGAGGGACGCGTTGTCGAGCGGCGACCCTCGCCGCCACTGTTGAAGGACCGGGATTCCCTCTCTCCATGATGGATGGAAGGGAGGAGCAGAAGCTGAAGGAAGAAGAAGATGAAAGAATGCGGGACGCCATCCCCCCTCCCGCTCTTTATAAAGGATCAGGGTTGGGGCTCAGCCGCCCCGCTCGGCCAATCAAGATACGGAAGGCGCAGGGAGCCAGGACCGACCCGCCGCCCCAACCAGCGACAGCCCGGTTTCCCGCCTCCACCGTTTGCCACCCCAGGCGCATGGGAGACATGTGGCGGACATGCAGAACCGAGGGGACGGGTGAGACGACCACTCCCCACCCCGTGACGTGGGGAGTGGATGCCTTGAAGACCGCGCCTCAGCCCCATTGAGTAAATGGGCCGCGCCTCCACGCCTCCCTCCGTTTATGGGGAAGGCGCGAACCGCCCCTTTACTATGATGTGACGCATGCCTGTGGGAACCAACCCCACGCATGCCGCCCACGTCACACGCGCCTCCCCATGCCGCGCCACGTGCGGGAATCGTGGGAAGCGCAGCGCGCGAAGAATCTTACCGCGGTAAAAACCGCCCCGCCTGCCCGCGCACCGTTTTTGGGCCTAGCCCAACAACGCGTTGCGCTTATGTGTGGCCCAGGCCCGGGGGCTCCTATCGGTGTACAAAAAGAGGGGTACACTTTTTGTACCCCTATAACTGTGCACAGGAAGTCTGAGCCGCGGATACCACCACACCAAGAAAGGCAAGGGAGGTGAGCCAGGGTAAGACCGAAGCTCAAGAGAACTAGAACGACGCCAAGGCCAAGACCACGAAGAGCAAAGGGGACGAAGCGGACTTCCCCGGCAAGATCCTTCCCGGGAGACAGTTCTAGCAGCCCTGGCAAGACCCTTGCCGCGGTGACTCGTCCCGCGCCTACGGAGCAAATCACCCTTGAGTCCACTGCCCCCAAAGGGCAAGGATTCGGGAGACATCCCCGTGGCGGCATGCAGATCATTGTGAAGACATTCAAGATCAGATACGCACTAAGGAGACGACAACCCTTGGCGGGATCCCAGCCGAGGAAGACCACAAGGCCCCCGGCAAGCGCCTTGCCGGGGACACCCACAAGGCCACCATCAGGCCCATGCAGACTAAACCTCCATCACCGCATGTATGCAGTTGCCGACCCAACCAGCTGGGCAGGCACCCGCGTGGCGGCATGCAGATCTTCGTGAAGACCTACCACTGCACCACCTCAGCTGCCTGCCTACCTACATGGCATCGCAGGCATCACTAGCCAGGGCAGGTGTCGACACAAGAAGGAGCAGCGACGGACGAGACAGGTTTCTCCCCCGTCCCCGATAAAGCAAGGACACCTAAGCAAGACGCATTAAATGTGCCTTGTCATGTGATGCGAGGGATAACCTCGCAGCACTGTACCCTTTCCACCTCTTGTGTGCCACTGTGGCAACCCCTTTTTTCTATAAAAGGAGGCCCGAGGCGACCAGAGGAAGGATTCGGCTTTTTGGAGCTCGTCACGCCCCATAGCTAGCTCAAGAACACAGATATACAATCCACCAAAGCAGGAGTAGGGTTTTACGCATCCTCGCGGCCCGAACCTGGATAAACGAACCGTGTGCTATCTGTTTGATCCGCTCTTTTCACGACCCCGCGCCCTGCTAACCACAGTAGGGATTCTTGTGATCCCATAGGTGTCGTTCCCACCGACATAGTAGTAGTAGTAGTAGTAGTAGTAGTAGTAGTAGTGGTGGTGGTGGTGGTGGTGGTGGTGGTCATAGTAGTAGTAGTAGTAGTGGTCGTAGTAGTGGTCATAGTAGTGGTCGTAGTAGTAGTAGTAGTAGTGGTAGTAGTAGTGGTAGTAGTGGTGGTAGTAGTAGTGGTAGTGGTGGTCGTAGTGGTGGTCGTAGTGGTGGTGGTGGTGGTCGTAGTAGTAGTAGTAGTAGTAGTAGTAGTAGTAGTAGTAGTAGTAGTAGTAGTAGTAGTAGTAGTAGTAGTAGTAGTAGTAGTCGTGGTCGTGGTCGTGGTCGTGGTCGTGGAACACCTTACTAAATTCAATAACATTGCCACCCTATTTGCTCAAGAGGAAAAGATTCGCTACTAATATGTTCTTAAGTTGTTTCCTTTCTCATTAAAGAGTGATGCTAAAGAATGGTTTAACACTCTTGTTCCTAGCTGTGCCGTAGTCCGTGGGATATGTGTCGGATTCAGGGTTCCAGAAAACCTTGAGAGGTTCAAACTCTAGGGTGCGTGCGAAGAACTCGTCCTCCCCAGTCCGCCTACTCGCTAACCTTGCTGCCTAGCTCGATGAACTGGATGTAGAAGGGACACAACAGTTTCTCCTGGTTCGAGCCACCTTGTGGTGTAATACCCTACTCCATCTTTGTGGTGGATTATCTCGTGGGGCTAAGGATGAACTAGTACAGCGGTCGAACAGCCTCCGGAGGTGAGGTGTTATTGTGCTCGATGAGCAGGTGTGTGAGAGGATGATCTGAATGATCCATCCCCGCTATGGTGATGGCTAGGTCCTATTTATAGTGGCCTTGGTCCTCTTCCTAAATGTAAGATGGCAAGGGATCCCACAACAGACAAATTTGAAGGGGGCAACTAGTACTTGTTATCTTGACAAAAGTAGTCTTCTCCTACCAAAAGATTTTGGTCGTGACGCCATGGTGGGCTCGACGATGAACTCCGCTCCGCCGTCCTGGTGGGCTTGGTCTTGTTGCATTGGAATGGAAACCTTTGCTTGACTCCTTGGGACTCCACGCCTGCGCTTGCCTCCTTAGCACCAAAGAGGAAACTAGTACACTACGCCCGCTAGCACCCGCCTGGCATTAGTCGTCACGGCTCACGTCATCTGAACCTCGCGAGGTGCATCTGTAACACCCATGATGCGGCTATATCTCCCACGTGTCAGAGCACAACTTAGAGGCATAACCGCATTGTAGGCATGTTGCAAGAGGGGTAATCTTTACACATCCCATGTACTGAATAAGAAAGGGATAAAGAGTTGGCTTACAATTGTCACTTCACACATTACATAAATATAGCATTACATCATCCAGAATACAAACAAGGTCCGACTACGGAACCAAATAAAGAAAGACAACCCCTAATGCAATAGATCCCCCGATCGCCCCAACTGGGCTCCACTACTGATCGTCTGGAAAGAAAACATAGTAACGTCCTGAATCCTCGTCGAACTCCCACTTGAGTTCGGTCACATCCCCTGGACTGGCATCATCGGCACCTGCATCTGGTTTTGGGAGTAATCTGTGAGTCACGAGGACTCAACAATCTCACACCCTCGGGATCAAGACTATTTAAGCTTATAGGTAGGAAAGGTAGTGAGGTGGAGCTGCAGCAAGCACTAGCATATATGGTGGCTAACTTACGCAAATGAGAGCGAGAAGAGAAGCAATGCACGGTCGTGAACTAGAAGTGATCAAGAAGTGATCCTGAAACTACTTACGTTCAAGCATAACACAAGAACCGTGTTCACTTCCTGGACTCCGCCGGAAAGAGACCATCACGGCTACACACGCGGTTGATTCATTTTAATTAAGTTAAGTGTCAAGTTTTCTACAACCGAATATTAACAAATTCCCATCTGCCCATAACCGCGGGCACGGCTTTCAAAAGTTTAAAACCCTGCAGGGGTGTCCCAACTTAGCCCATCACAAGCTCTCACGGTCAACGAAGGATATTCTTTCTCCCAGGAAGACCCGATCAGACTCGGAATCCCGGTTACAAGACATTTCGACAATGGTAAAACAAGACCAGCAAAGCCACCCAGATGTGCCGACAAATCCCGATAGGAGCTGCACATATCTCGTTCTCAGGGCACACCGGATGAGCCAGACGTCGGGTTGGCATAGACCTTGGTTGCCCAGGGGGCGCCGGACATCGCTCAGGTTGGACCAACACTTAGAGAAGCACTAGCCGGGGGGGTTAAAATACAGATGACCCTTGAGTCTGCAGAACCCAAGGGAAGGTGATAGGTTGTTAGTGCAAAACTTAAACCAAGGTTGGGCCTTGCTGGAGGAGTTTGATTCAAAGCGAACTGTCAAGGGGTTCCCATAACACCCAACCACGTAAGGAACGCAAAATCAAGGAATATAACACAGGTATGACGAAAACTAGGGAGGCAAGAGTGGAACAAAACACCAGGCATAAGGCCGAGCCTTCCACCCTTTACCAAGTATATAGGTGCATTAATTAAATAAGAGATATTGTGATATTCCAACAATATCCATGTTCCAACATGGAGCAAACTTCAACTTCACCTGCAACTAGCAACGCTATAAGAGGGACTGAGCAAAGCGGTAACATAGCCAAACAAGGGAAGGTGATGTAGGGTGGAACCCTATACTGCCGATCTTTCACGAAAGGAGCGGATCCCGCGAAAAACACGAGGAACACAAAGAGGGGGATGAGGGAAAACACAAGGGGAAACACAAGAGGAACACTCAAACTAACAAGAACAAGTCACACATGGGCTAGATCCTCGAGTACATAAGGTAAGATACACGATCCACGATCAACTAGGGATGTTACAAAAGGGTAACCGGTTCTTCTCCGTGAGGAGGTCTTGAGGTTCTTCCCTAAAGAGGGGTCTTGAATCCGCTTGGGGGATCTTCTCCGGTGGATGCTCGAATCTCCGAGGAGAAGGTAACCAAGTGGATGAGCAAAGCTCTCACACAGAGTATGAGCTAATCCTTTGCTAACCCTAGAAAGTTGTATGGGATGGAGTATATATAGTCTAGGGGGGAGAAGGGATACACGGGCCTCGGCACTTCACTGTGCGCAGATAGCGGAGGCCGAATGTCCAGGCTGGTCGGGCCGGATGTCCGGGCTTTCAGGCGACGCCGGATGTCCGGGCTGGGGGGCGGATGTCCGGGCTGGAGCGGTGGCATTTGTTGCTCTCGGGTTCGGAGGGGCCGGATTTCCGGGCCGGTGGCCGGATGTCCGGGGGCTCGGAAGGGGCCGGATGTCTGAGCTGCCGGGGCCGGATGTCCGGGGCCTGTAGCCTTCTGTTGCTGGGCTGCTGTAGAGGAAGACGCTCCAGGGGCCGGATGTCCGGGGCCTGGGAGATGCTCTTGGCTCCTTCCGTTGGTTCTCCTCATCCGTGGACATGGGGACTTGTACATCTTCATGCGCATCTTCGGGAGGGCCCTCTTGGTGCCTAATCATGCACAATACCTCGGACTTAGGTAGTAGCCATGTCTCATGCATAGAAAGTGGAATTTCGGAGAGGAGTGAGTTCACCTTATCTTCGATAGCTTTGGCTCGGGCTCGTGTCATTGGTCCAAGTGGTGTCGTTGGAGGTGTCGGTGCGTCCATGGGGATGATCATGGGATGCTCCACATCATCTCCCCTCCCTTGGGGAAGATCCGTCCTCGGATCAAAATCCTCATCACCATGGTAGGGCGAGAGATCTTTGATGTTGAAGATGTCGCTCACGGAGTACTTGTCACGAGGGATGTCGATCTTGTATGCGTTGTTGTTGTAACATGCAAGCACCTTGAATGGTCCATCTACGCGTGGTCGAAGTTTGGACTTGCGTTCTTGGGGAAATCGGTCCTTGCAAAGGTGTAGCCACACGAGGTCGCCAATGTTGAATATCATAGGGTGCTTGTTGACGTTGAGCTTGGTCGCAAGGCGTTGTACTTGGTTCTCGATTGTGTTTCTTGTATATTCATGCACCTTATTGAGATGGGTCTCTCGTGCACTTGCGTCCAAATTGATTCGCTCTTGGAGTGGTAGAGGTAGAATATCCAACGGTGACAAAGGGTTGAATCCGTAGACGACCTCGAAAGGGGACTTGCCGGTTGTTGAGTGTCGTGCTCGGTTGTAGGCGAACTCGGCGATGGGTAGACACTCCTCCCACTCCTTGATGTTCTTCTTGATGAGTACCTGAAGAAGAGCGGAGAGTGTGCGGTTTGTCACCTCCGTTTGGCCGTCGGTTTGAGGATGGTACACCGTGGAGAATAGTAGCTTGATTCTGAGCTTGGCACATAGGGTCTTCCAAAAGTAGCTAAGGAACTTGACGTCGCGGTCCGAGACGATGGTCTTTGGCACACCACGGAGACGCAATATTTCCCTACAAAAGAGATTAGCAACATGTGAAGCATCGTCTATGATGTAGGGTAGAACCCTAGTGGCCAGTTCTTTCACGAAAGGAGCGGATCCCGCAAAGAACACGAGGAACACGAGGGGGAAAACGAGGGAAATCACGAGGGGAAACACGAGAGAACCACTCAACCAATAAGAAATAGTCACACATGTGCTAGATCCTCGAAACACAAAGAGATACACGATCCAAATCCAACAAAGGACGATACATAGGGTAACCGGTTCTTCTCCGTGAGGAGGTCTTGAATCCACGGGGGGATCTTTCCTTAGAAAGGGGGCTTGAATCCAAAGGGATCTTCTCCGGAAGGAGGTCTTGAATCCAAGGTGGATCTTCTCCATAGAGGTCACGGTCTCTCTCGTGGAGTAGATCCGATATGGATGAGCGTAGCTCTATCTCTCAAATGAGCTATCACAACGCTAACCCTAACTAGGAGGAGGTTGAGGAGTATATATAGTCTAGGTCCACGAAGGGGTAAGTGGGAGAGGGATACATGGGCTTCATGCCCGCTCCCTGTACGCAGACAGGTACCGAACGTCCGCTAGGGACCGGTCGTCCAGTGGCTCGTGGGCTACCGGACGTCCGGTAGTCACCGGACTTCCGCTCACTTTGGCTCCGTTGAGGTGGCACCGGACGTCCGGTGGCTGGCGGTCGTCCGGTCGCCGGTCGTCCAGTGTCGTCGGTCTTCCGCTGAATTGGCTCGGGTGTAGATGTACCGGTCGTCCGGTGGGGGTCCGGACGTCCGCTCGCTGGGAGGGGCCGGTCGTCCGGTGTCGTCCGGACGTCCGCTCACTGGAGCTTCTTCGACAGCTCTTCTTCTTGCATCTTCGTTTCCACGCTTCCCTCGTGGATGGTGTAGTTGTACACTTGCACTCGCACTCCTCCTCGCCGTCCGTAGTGTTCCGACAATACCTATGCATGTACGCGAGTGGAGTGTCAAGTAGTATACCATCCTCAAAGGGGTCAAGTGAGCACGTGTAAAGGAGATTATTCACCTTTATGTATGTGAAGTAGATGTCGCAGGTGTCACTTGCCAAACGGACTCTTGACATGGTGATGTCCATAGGATGCTCCGCATCATCTCCCCTCCCTTGGGAAAGATCCGACCTTGGATCGAAATCCAAATCACCGTGGGAAAGAGATGGCGTCGTCCTGTAGGAGTGGTCGATCACCAAGTTCTCGTCATCTTGAAGCTCGAAATGGGCACTCTCCAATGTCGCACCGTCTAGTGATTCCTTCAAAATGAGCAAGGACAACAAACACGTGGAAAAACAAATGTGGGTAGCGTTAGTGCAAAACCAAGCATTCAAGAGGTTATTCACCAAACAAGTGTCGTCATCATGCAAAGCATATTGTTTGACAAAGGATTGTGACATGGCATGTAAGCACATAAATTGAGCATAATCAAGGATATCATGGGGACAAGCATGTAAATGTGAGGTATTGATGCAAATATGTTGGACAAGTGAAGAAGCATCTACCTCAAGTTCATAGCAAACATTCACAAATTGCGCAATGGAAGGTCTATGGTAGGCATAGGAATCATTCACAACACCAAATAAAATGAAGTGTCTAAACACATGTGTCAAGTGCAGGACAATCCAAGCATAATGTGCATTGGGTGTAGTGAATATCGTGTGGCACTCAACACAATAGAAAGAGAAATTGTTCATCATGTGTGAGACAATCAAGTCAAGCATAGTAATCGATTCGTGCAAGCTAGTAGTTCGAAGATGCAACATACTAGAGGAAATCATGGCAATCATGTCATGTGAGAAAATAATAGACATAGACAATGCACATGACATATCGCAAGCACGAACACAAAGCAAAATGAAAGTATCATCATATGCATGGGGCACAAAGCAAACATGGCAATAACAAGCAATATCTCCACCAAGCTTGCAAATACACATACAAGTAGTAGAATCAATCATCGTGTGTAATGCAAAGCATGGGTCACAAATGCATGGCAAAGGCATAGGAATGAGCATATCATTCAAATTGAACATGGCAAGATGGGCATATAATATGTAATGGACAATAACCCATAGCCAAGTGAGGGTCATGTAGAATAAATGCGCGAAGTCTTTGCGCGAAGAGAGCGGTGGGAAATACAATCCATGGGATCCCAAGTCATCGTTGCTCTCTAGAGCTCATTTTGTCAACTCGTGGGATTGCGAGGTTGACAAGAATTCATGGGTATCTACACAAAAGAGACACAAACCAAAGAAACTGTGCGCGTGGTAAATGTACACATCATCCAACATGATGTGTATGTGTACGTGTGAGTTAGCACAAGATAAGCATCCGTCAAAGAAATTTGATGCATGGTATAAGAACATGTCATCCATCATGCAAGAATAGTTATTGTGCATAACATGATGGGGATGCAAATTGAGCATACAAGTATATGGCACATCAATAGCATGTTTATTCATGGGAAGCATATTGTGCACATAAGTATTGGGATCATGCAATGGATTGGAGTGATCAAAATCTCCAAACATGTATGAGGAAACTATGGGGGTCTCCTCATTAGCAATAATGGGAACATCATATGGAGAAAATGGACAACATCCAAAACAATGCATATCCGAAGCTAGGTGGTTATGACATGGCATATGAGATAAATGATGCTAAGGTAGCATGTCAATATGATCACAAGAGAAACAAATGCCAATAACCATAGGCTTGTCATCTATGCCATATGTGCAAATTGGGTTCATTTTAATAGCATATGCATAGTCACTATGAAGATATTGCAAATATGACATATGATTGATCTCATGCATAGCATATGACAAGTCAAGTGGATTGGCAAACATGATGTGACCGAGAGAATTAGCACAAGAAATCCTATGTAACATGGCATCACAACTAAAAGACTCCACATGGCAATCATCATACTCATCATAAATGGGTAAATCATCGCATGGGGAAATCATACTAGCATGAAGCATGTCAATAGGGGGATCAACATCATGCAAGAAATCAATGTCATGAATGTCCACTAGTGGGACTAGAGCATCACCTTCACATATGTTACCTTGTTAATTCCACTCAAGTGGTGTAGGTGAGGTGGGAAAGACCAAATGGTGGTCAAGATTATCATTGTGATGGAACCATGTGGGGGGTGCATCATATTCCACCATGGCCATCGTCTTGTCCAAAGGTAGGACGAATTCATCGAGAAGCGGCGCATCATCATATAAGGGTGAGAAGACACAATAGAGGTAGAGGTCAAGTCGTTAGTGTTAAAAGTGGCCTCACATGACCTATCAACTATCTCACTCTCTCTATGTGGTGGCTCACTCACTCCCTCAAAATAGGTGCACCCAAACTCACATATGGTGGAGTCACTCATCTCACTCAAGAGGTGGGGGTTGTGGCTCTCCTCACATGGGAACAGTGGAAACACATCATATATGGGGCTAGTGGTGAAATCACTCTCACTCTCAATATGGTGGCTAAAGTCACTCAAGTCATCACATGTCGCCGTGGTCGAAGGTAAAATCCCATGCTCAACCGTCTCGTAGTCGTCGCCATGGATGAAGGCCGAAGATGGCACAACATCACTGTCGCCGTGGATGAAGGTCGAAGATGGCACATCATCACTCTCGCCTCCTAAGATGGAAGCATCATCCTTGCTCGCCACCGTGTCGCTCGCCTCCAAAGCTTGGTCCTTGAGGGTCTCCGTAGTCGTACTCGTCGCCGCACCGTCTTGAAAAAGAGTCATGGAGGACTCGGCATCGTCAATGCCACAAAGAGGAATGTCGGTGAAGTCGACCTTGGGAGCATCATCTGGGAGCTCGTCGGGCTTGGACATCTTGGTGGTACTATCCTCATGCTCGTTCTCATGGAGCTTGGTCGTCGCGAAGTGAGCTTGGGGTGGAGAAACTTTGGCCTTCATGAGTCCTTGTTCCGCCTTGAGAGCACCAATGTAGTTGTCGTCGAGGGACTTGTAGTTCTCGAGGAAGATCGTCTTGGAGATGTCGTTGTGCAATCCCATCATGAAGTGGAACTTCATCAAAATGGGGTCGTCCACGCCGAATCGTCGGAAGGCAATCCTCATCTCCTTGAAGTACTCGTCGATGGACTTGGATCCTTGGATGGTGTTCTCCAATTGGTGTTGCAGTTGTTCCGTGTAGGTTGGAGGCACAAACTCTCGCCGCAAAGCTCTCTTCATCTTGGGCCAACTCATGTCGTAGCTCTCCGAAGGTGTGTGAAGCCACCATGTGGACGCGTAGTCGTGGAAGTTACTTGTGGCGCACTTCACTTGATCTTCGGGAGGGACTTGGTGTAGCTTGAGGTAGTCGTCCATCAAACGCTCCCACTCGAGATACTCCTCAGGTTCTTGAGTCCCATAGAAAGGAATCGTGTGGTCGATGTCGAGGTCGTAGTAGCTCATGGAAGTCGTGGACTTGAGCTTGGGGAGCTTCTCTTGAGCATAGTCTTGAGGTGCTTGTTGGCGAAGATGCCATATATCCGAAGGCGAAGATGCCTTGAAGTCGCTTGGCAAAGATGCCAAAGTGGTTGGTGTAGCCGTAGCTCCGTCTTGGTGGTGCTTGTCTCGCGGTCTTCTCTTGTGGTCATGAAGTTTGGACTTGGAGTGAAGTAGGGCTTGTTGCGACTTGTAGCTAGGCGCATCTCGAGCATCTTCATGATGATGTTGTTGTCGTCGTGCTTGAGCTCAATGTAGATGTCGTTCGTCATCATCGTGCACATGTTGCTTGGAGGTGACTTGCCCTTCATGACGAGGTGGATCACAAACATGATGGTGGTCGCCATGGAGATGTGGATGAGGACGACTTGCGCTTGCATCATTTTTGCGCTCCGAATACTTTTGACTTGAACGTCACCGCCTTGAGGATGATGAAGGGGAAGAACGGTTGATCAACAAGGTTCGAATCTCCTCCATCCTTGCATCTTGCTCCTCCTTTTGTGCGGAAAGCTTGTTGTTGATGTAGTTGTACACATCATGTTGTTGTGGAAGACCGGAGATGAAATGCCTTGCCTATCCATCACAAGATTCGAGCCAATATGAGTGGAGAAAGAGAAGAACGAATACCAAATGTACCTTGACCGAAGTTGAAAGTGGATCAATGATCACTCCAATGTGGACAAGGAAATAGCACAATTGGTACCAATTCTTGTCGGTTTCTCACACCTACACAAGTAAGGCTTATGGTGGAGCTCGGTGAGGATAGTGGCACAAAAATTTGATGTAAAATGTTAGCAAGAGTCAATAATGTTGAAAGAGATTCACAAATTCGCAAGTGTAACAAGTAGACCAATAGCAATATGGGTGGCTCACGGAAACACACACACGGATAGATAAATGGGGTCGTGCAACCAAGGATGAGCACAAAATGTGGAATCCACGGAAAACGCTCGTGTTGCACAACTCAAGAGAGACACTAGCACGATTGCTCTATAGGCGGATACGACACTTGTGCACAACCTATAAGATGCAAAATGTATAAACTTTCTACCCCAAGTATGCTATGTATGTATGGTTCCCGGTGTTTGATCCAAGATGATCGGATATGACAATCTTATGCAATGTGGTGGATGCTATGGCTATTGCTTACAAGCTATTTGCTCTTTCTCTTTTGCTTAAAAGCTTATTCTTTTTTATATCCACTTTACGAAATGCATAAATCAAGATAGTAATTGTGTATATGCGGGAACAAACTTGAGGCACACGAGATGATATGATACCAATATGATATGGTATGTATGCAATGTATGGTGTAGATCACTAATGTGCACAAGTAACATTGCCGGCAATACTCAAATGGCTAGTCTCGATAGGCAAGTAACGCAAAATGGGCTAGGGGTTATCAATGCAATGGCAAGGGAATATACAATGGAGGGATACCACGATACCAAGATGATATGGAGGTTACCGTCCGTGTCGATGATGAGTAGCGGTGATCTTGATGGAGATACCAAGATGATGGAGACTCGTCCCTAAGTAGCCGAAACACCTTAGGAAACGGAAAAACCGCGAACTCAAAATCTCAAATGCCAAATGGTGGTAGCGGGATGCGGTAGTGGTTGCGGAAGCTCAAAGGGATTATGGAAATGCAATGATGGGTTGTGGAGTACGCAATGCGGAGGTGGAGGGTAAGGTGGTGTACTATACACGGTGTCGGAGTTGGAAGCACGGTCCCTATGTAGCCGAAACACCTTAGGAGACACAACTCACAACACTAACAAAATTGGGTTAAGTTGGGGTGGCGGAAGTGTATGGTGGGTAAGCCTATGCGGAAGTGGTGGTGGTGGTTGATGAAGAAGCAACCGTCCCTAAGTAGCCTAGACACCTTAGGAGACTCAAATCACTCCTCAAGCAACCACTAATACGATGGGGAACAAAATTGGTTAGGTTGCGGGAGTCGGAGATGGTGTAGCGGATGATGTGGTGGAAGCCCTAGGCAAAGATGCCAAAATTTTCAAAATTTGATCGAGTCAAAAGATGTTGGTGGTATTTTTGTGGGAAGTAGGATGTCAAGATCTTCTCAACGAGCTAAAGAACGTCAGAATCGGAGTTCGGATGAATTAGTTATGGCCAAAACAAAATTTTAGCGAAGTCAGTTTTTACAGGTAGCGGACGTCCAGAAATGGACGGATGTCCGGTCACGGGACGTCCGGTCGGGTCGGAAATCTGCCAATTTCAGCTCGGGTTAGGGGTTCCGGTCGTCTGGTAAGGTCGGACGTCCGGTGCTTCCTGGGTCTCCGGACGTCCGGTAAAGTGACGGTCGTCCGGTGGGTCTGGGTCAACGCGAGATGCGAGTTTCGGGACGCGATTTTGGGCGGAATTTGGGGATTTTGGGGGTCAAAATTGATGAGATTTCGTCGATGGAAGATGGGGAAACTTGGGGAGATGCTAGATCCACTTGAAACCAAGCAAATCCATGGATCAAAATCAACAAAACATCATCAAACCAACAAATCACAAAAAAAATTGGGGCTATTTTTGGTGGGGATTTTCGAATTTAGGACGAAATCAAGCAAAAGAAGGCTAGAAAACGGTGGGGGAGGCTCCGAAATCGTGATCAACGTGGCTCATGATACCAAGATGATGTAGGGTAGAACCCTAGCGGCCCGATCTTTCACGAAAGGAGCGGATCCCGCGAAGAACACGAGGAACACGAGGGGGAAAACGAGGGGAAACACGAGAGAATCACTCAACCAACAAGAAATAGTCACACATGTGCTAGATCCTCGAAACACAAAGAGATACACGATCCAAATCCAACAAAGGATGATACATAGGGTAACCGGTTCTTCTCCGTCAGGAGGTCTTGAATCCACGGGGGGATCTTCCCTTAGAAAGGGGGCTTGAATCCGAAGGGATCTTCTCCAGAAGGAGGTCTTGAATCCAAGGTGGATCTTCTCTGTAGAGGCCGCGGTCTCTCTCGTGGAGTAGATCCGATATGGATGAGCATAGCTTTATCTCTCAAATGAGCTATCACAACGCTAACCCTAACTAGGAGGAGGTGGAGGAGTATATATAGTCTAGGTCCATGAAGGGGTAAGTGGGAGAGGGATACATGGGCTTCATGCCCGCTCTCTGTACGCAAACAGGTACCGGACATCCGCTAGGGACCGGTCGTCCGGTGGCTCGCGGGCTTCCGGACGTCCGGTAGTCGCCGAACTTCCGCTCACTTTGGCTCGGTTGAGGTGGCACCGGACGTCTGGTGGCTGGCGGTCGTCCGGTCGCCGGTCGTCCTGTGTCATCGGTCTTCCGCTGAATTGGCTCGGGTGTAGATGTACCGGTCGTCCAGTGGGGGGTCGGACGTCCGCTCGCTGGGAGGGGCCGGTCGTCCGGTGTCGTCCGGACGTCCGCTCGCTGGAGCTTCTTCGACAACTCTTCTTCTTGCGTCTTCATTTCCACGCTTCCCTCGCGGATGGTGTAGTTGTACACTTGCACTCGCACTCCTCCTCGCCGTCCGTAGTGTTCCGACAATACCTATGCATGTACGTGAGTGGAGTGTCAAGTAGTATACCATCCTCAAAGGGGTCAAGTGAGCACGTGTAAAGGAGATGATTCACCTTTATGTATGTGAAGTAGATGTTGCACGTGTCACTTGCCAAACGGACTCTTGACATGGTGATGTCCATAGGATGCTGCGCATCAGTCTATCTTGTTGCAAGGAACAAAATGTGCCATTTTTGAGAAACGGTCCACAACGACAAATATGGAATCTTTCCCATTTCGAGTCCTAGGCAAACCAAGTACAAAGTCCATTGTAATGTCTTCCCATGGTTGGTATGGAATTGGTAAAGGCATATAGAGGCCATGAGATTGAGCTTTGGACTTAGCTTTGCGACATGTAGAACATCGGTTGGTGAAACGATTGACGTCCTGAAACATCTTTGGCCAAAAGTAGTTCTTCGAGAGTGTGGCGGACGTCTTGTCGCGTCCGAAGTGTCCCATTAAGCCTCCTCCATGAGATTCCTGCAAAAGCAACAAACGAAGAGAGGACTCGGGAATGCAAAGTTTGTTACCTCTCATAAGATATCCGTCTTTAATGTAATAGCGTTCCCAAGATGTATTCGACAAACACTTGGCATAAGGAGTAGCAAAAGTTGCATCATGCTCATACAAGTCTTTGATATGCTCGAAGCCAATGACATCTAACTCAAGTTGCGTGACAAGCATGCATATGCGGGAAAGAGCATCCGCTACGATGTTTTCTTTTCCCTTGATGTACTTTATGACATAGGGAAAAGACTCAATAAATTCACTCCATTTAGCATGACGCTTGTTCAACTTCGTTGGACCCTTCAGATACTTGAGGGTCTGATGATCGGTATGAATGATAAACTCATGGGGACGAAGGTAATGTTCCCATTCATGCAAAACGCGGACTAAAGCATATAGCTCTTTGTCATAGATGGGATAATTGAGTTGCGCTCCGGAAAGTTTCTCACTAAAGTAAGCTATGGGGCGCTTCTCTTGCGTTAACACACCTCCTATGCCATTACCACTAGCATCGCAATGAATTTCAAAAGGCTTGTCAAAGTTGGGTAAAGCAAGCACGGGAGCATGAGTAAGCAAATTCTTAAGCTCATTGAATGCGGTATCTTGGGATGGTCCCCATATAAAAGGCGCATTCTTCTTGCTCAAAGCATGCAAAGGCGAAGCAATAGTGCTAAAATCCTTCACAAAGCGATGATAGAAACCCGCAAGGCCAAGAAAACTACGCACTTGATGCAAGTTGGTTGGTTGTGGCCAAGTCTTAATAGCATTGATCTTGGAGTCATCAACATGAACACCCTTAGAAGAAACAACAAAACCCAAGAAAACGAGCTTATCAACACCAAAAAGGCATTTCTCCATATTAGCATAGAGGCGCTCTTTTCTAAGAGTTTGCAAAACGGTGCGGACATGGGTGACATGCTATTTGATAGATTTGCTAGACACAAGAATGTCATCAAAGTAGACCACAACAAATATACCAATGTAAGGGCGAAAGACATGATTCATGAGGCGCATAAAAGTGCCCGGTGCTTCCGAAAAACCCATAGGCATGACTAACCACTCATACAAAACAAACTTGGTTTTGAAGGCGGTTTACATTCATCACCCTCTTGCTTTGATAGTAACCACTCTTAAGATCAATTTTGGAAAATATAGTGGCACCGCTAAGCTCATCAAGCATATCATCTATGCGTGGAATGGGATACCTATAGCGAACGGTGATAGCATTGGTAGGTCTACAATCGGAGCACATGCGAAAACTACCATCACGTTTTGGCACAAGAATGACCGGAACGGCACAAGGGCTCAAACTTTCACGCACATGTCCATGGTCTATGAGATGCTTTACTTGCCTTTGTATTTCTTTTGTTTCATCGGGGTTGACATGGTATGGAGCTTTGTTCGGAAGAGGTGCTCCGGGGATGAGGTCGATTCGGTGCTCAATGCCTTGTAGAGGAGGTAGACCCGGAGGTAGCTCATCGGGGAAAACATCTTGAAATTCCTGCAAAAGAGAAGACAACACTAGAGGAAGAGTGTGAGAAGTGTTAGTTTGTGGTGCATTGTCCTTGCATATGAGGACGTAGTGTAGGACACTAGATGGGTTCTCACACACTTCTCTTATCTCACGTCTGGTGGCAAATAGAACTAGGTTTTTGTTTTGGCTCATCGTGGAGGCACTCAATTTTGGCTTGTGGCCTCACTCTCTTTTTGGTGGCTCTCTCTCTCACTATGATCTCCACAATGGGTGGCTTGCTTGTCGGCGATCACTTGACTTGGCGACATTGGACGGAGGACGTACTCCTTGCCCTTCATCTTGAAGATGTAGTGGTTCGTTCGGACGTTGTGGACGACTCCTCTATCGAATTGCCATGGCCGTCCAAGGAGAAGATGACAAACGGTCATTGGAACGACGTCGCACTCCAAGGTGTCTTCGTAGGCGCTGATTTTGACATAGACTTGTACTCGGTGCTCGACTTGGATGGTGCCAGAGTCACTAAGCCATTGCACTTTGTATGGATGTGGATGCTTCATCTTGGGCAATTGGAGCTTGGATCAAAGCTCTTCGCTTGCGAGATTATGACAACTTTGTCCATCGATGATGACCTTGATGGATCGTCCATTGATGCCGGCCTTGGTGTGGAATATGTGGCATTGTTGGTCTTCTTCTTGGTGATGTTGGAGAGTCAAGACTTTGGAGACAACAAGTGCGGGGCTTGTGTCTTCATCGCAAAAGACTTGTTCTTCTTCATTGTTCACTTGGCGGTGCATGGCGACTTGCTCAAGGGCTTCCATTTCGCCTTCACTCATGGAGTCATAAGTGCCATCGTCGTTGAAGACCATGGTTCGCTTGTTGGTGCACTCGTAGGACTTGTGGCCTCGGCCTCCGCAAGTGAAACACTTGAAGGAAATCGTCTTGATGGTCTCATCGGTTGGGGTTGATGATGATGAAGCTCTCGGCTTGAAGTTTCTCGTAGGAGGATGGCTTTTAGTTGATGAAGCTTTCTTGGAAGTCGACCTGTCGATGTTGGAAATAGAAGGTCTTGTAGTCGGTGTTGGAGTCGTTGAAGCTTGGTTGTTGGAGAAGCCGTAGGACTTGGATGAGAACTTGGAATACTTGAAATCATCTTGCACTTGGCGTTTTGCTTTGGTAGCTTGGTGCACTAGCTCGATGAGATTTGAGTATGGTTGGAAGTCGGCGATCTTCTTGATAGGATGATTGAGTTCATTCAAGAAACGTGCCATTGTTTGCTCATCATCTTCCGTGACATTGGCTCTTATCATTGCAATCTCCATCTCCTTGTAACACTCTTCAACGCTCTTTGTTCCTTGCTTGAGTTGTTGGAGTTTCTTGAAGAGGTCGCGGTTGTAGTAGGTAGGCATGAAGCGTGCTCTCATGGCATCCTTCATTTGCGCCCAAGTAGTGATGGGTGGTCCACCTCTTGCCTCTCGGCGCTCTATGATTTGTTCCCCCCAAATGAGGACATAGTCTTGGAACTCAAGGGATGCCATCGCGATCTTCTTCTCTTCTTCATAATTGTGAAAACGGAAGATCTTGTCAACCTTCAATGCCCATGAAAGGTACTCTTCAGGACCGTTGCTTCCGTTGAACTTGGGCATGGTGAACTTGAGTTTGCCATAACGTTGCTCTTCATTGTGTTGGGGTCAGGGGTGATGACGCCCATGTTGTTGATGATTGATCAACTCGTGGTGCTCTTGGCGCGGAGGATTGTTATCGTCATGTTGTTCTTGCCGTGGAGGATCTCCATTGTCTTCGTGATCTGGATTAACTTGTTGTTCTTGGCAAGCTTGTGGAGGAGCTCGTCGAGCTCGCGGAGGAACTTGACGATGCACGCGAGCTTGAAATCTTCATTCTTGAATTTCTTTGCGAAGTGCTTCCTCTTGTTCATGGGCTTGTCGGCTTCGGTCGGCTACGGCTCGACTCGAATCGCGTAGAGCTTGTTGCGCCGCAAGTGCTTGAGAGTCACGGAGTTGTTGTTCTTGACATTGTGCCTCGGCATCTTGAGCATTTTGGTGTAGACGCGTTCGCTCTTCCTCTTCATGTTGGCGTTGGCGTTGCCGTTCTCGTGCTAGCGCAAAGGCCTCTTGAGTTTGACGTTGTCGGCGCTCTTGAGAGTGGGTGGCTCGTAGGGGATTGAGGTTTGCTTGACAGTCGGTGCGTGCGGCTCGGTGAAGAGTGTTCGATGTCGGTGTACTTGAGCCGGAGAGGGTGAAGTCGGAGTGGCGGCTTGAGTGGTTCCTTCTCGAAGTGGAAGACGTGTGGTTGAGCAACAAAGCACGAATTTCGTCCATCCTTGCGTCATTCTCTTGCTTGTGATCGTCGAGCTTGTGGTCGAAGTAGTCCCTTGTATGTTGCTCGGAAAGTCGCAAGTCGGCGGCAAGGTTGTCAATGCGTTCACTCATAGCTTGTTGCTCTTGATGCAAAGCACGTTGTGCACCAAAGAGGTGACTCTTGGTGACGAAGTAGTTCATGTCGTCGCCTTGTTCCATGAAGAGTGGCTTGGTAGAAGTACTTGGCCTATCCATCATTCCAAGACAAATGTGAGTGGTAGAAAGAGAAGAACGAGTACCAAATGTACCTTGACCGAAGTTGAAAGTGGATCGAGGATCACTCCAATGTAGGACAAGGAAATAGCACAATTGGTACTAGTTCTTGTCGGTTTCTCACACCTACACAAATAAAAGCTTTTGGTGGAGCTTGGTTAGGATGCTGGCACAAAATTTGATGCAATTGTAAGTGAGCTTCAATAATGTTGGAAAAGATTCGCAAGATGCAATGTAACAAGTAGACCAAGCATATAAGGTACACGGAAACACACACGCAAAAAGATAAGTGGGGTTGTGCAACCAAGGGTGAGCCAAAATGTGGAATCCACAAAAATGCTCTTGTTGCACAACACTAGAGAGACGCTAGTACGATTGCACAATAGGCGGATACAAGAACTTGTGCACAACCTACTTAGCAAAAATGCAACGACTTCTATCCCAAATATTTTGTATGCAATGTGTTGCTATGATATGATCCAAGATGATCGAGTATGACAATCTTAATGTTGTAAGATGCTATGTTTCTTGCTTAAAAGCTCTTTGCTTATCTTTTCTCTTTGCTTAAAAGCTTGTTTGGCTCTTTGATGTTTGAGCTCTTTTCTCATGTAATGCTTGACGAACCAAGATAGAAAATGAGTATGCGATGACACTTTGTGACACAAGAGATGATACCAATATATGCAACAATGATGTATGTATGCTATGGGAAGTATGATCACTAATGTGCACAAGTCTTGTTGCCAGCAATACTCAATGGCTAGTCTCGATGGGTAAGCATCGCAAAGGAGTAAGGCTATGATGGCTATCAATGTAATGGTAAGAGTGATATGTCCAATACCAAGACGAGGTTACTGGTCTTGCTTCCGGTATGGTGTCAAAATGGTGGCACAAATACCAAGATGTAGTTGAGGTGGTCGTTGTTGATGACGATGTAGGATGGCGGTGAGGATGTAGGACACGTCCGTGGCGAAGATGAGCGATGGTGATGTCGATGTCGAACCGTACCTAGATAGCCGAAACACAAAAGGATACGGTACCGCAACTCAAATTCTCAAACCTCGAAGTAGCAAATGTGTCGGAGAGCGAAACAGTCCAAAAATGGTTGGTTTATGCGGAAGTGGTGGAGGTATGTGGAAACATATATGGTATATGGTGGGCACCAGAACAATATTTGATGGAAATTGGCCGGAAAACGGGGCGGTGGATGGAGATGTTGCTGCCAGGGGTCGGATGTCCGGGTGGGAGGCCGGATGTGCGGGCTGGATGGGCCGGATGTCCGGGCTCTGGATCCGGGGACGAACGGGATAAACACCGCGAGGAGTGGTTAAAACCGTGCGAAATTCGGAGGAATTTGTGGATGGAAATTGGGGGAAAAAGGATGGGAAGCTAGATCCACTCAAAACAAAGCAAATCCACGGATCCAAACCAACAAAATCTCAACAGACCAACAAATCACAAAAACAATTGGGGCTATTTTTGTGGGGATTTTTCGAGTTAGGACGAAAATCAACAAAACAAGGCTAGAAACACAACGGGGAGGCTCCGAAATCGTGATCAACCTGGCTCTAGATACCAAGATGATGTAGGGTGGAACCCTATACGGCCGATCTTTCACGAAAGGAGCGGATCCCACAAAGAACACGAGGAACACAAAGAGGGGAACGAGGGAAAACACAAGGGGAAACACAAGAGGAACACTCAAACTAACAAGAACAAGTCACACATGGGCTATATCCTCGAGTACATAAGGTAAGATACACGATCCACGATCAACTAGGGATGATACAAAAGGGTAACCGGTTCTTCTCTGTGAGGAGGTCTTGAGGTTCTTCCCTAAAGAGGGGTCTTGAATCCGCTTGGGGGATCTTCTCCGATGGAGGCTCGAATCTCCGAGGAGAAGGTAACCAAGTGAATGAGCAAAGCTCTCACACAAAATATGAGCTAATCCTTTGCTAACCCTAGAAAGTTGTACGGGATGGAGTATATATAGTCTAGGGGGAGAAGGGATACACGGGCCTCGGCCCTTCACTGTGCACAGACAGGTGAGGCCGGATGTCCGGGCTGGAGCGGTGGCATTTGTTGCTCTCGAGTTCGGAGGGGCTGGATTTCCGGGCCGGTGGCCGGATGTCCGGGGGCTCAGAAGGGGCCGGATGTCTGGGCTGCCGGGGCCGGATGTCCGGGGCCTGTAGCCTTCTGCTGCTGGGCCGCTGTGGAGGAAGACGCTCCAGGGGCCGGATGTCCGGGGCCTGGGAGATGCTCTTGGCTCCTTCCGTTGGTTCTCCTCATCCGTGGACTTGGGGACTTGTACATCTTCGGGAGGGCCCTCTTGGTGCCTAATCATGCACAACACCTCGGACTTAGGTAGTAGCCATGTCTCATGCATAGAAAGTGGAAGTTCGGAGAGGTGTGAATTCACCTTATCTTCGATAGCTTTCGCTCGGGCTCGTGTCATTGGTCCAAGTGGTGTCGTTAGAGGTGTCGGTGCGTCCATGGGGATGATCATGGGATGCTCCGCATCAGGTAACATAGCCAAACAACGGTTTGCTAGGATAAGGTGGGTTATAGGCTTGACATGGAAATATGGGAGGCATGATATAGCAAGTGGTAGGTATCGCAGCATAGCAATAGAGCGAGCAACTAGCAAGCAAAGATAGAAGTGATTTCGAGGGTATGGTCATCTTGCCTGCAAAGTTCTCCGAGTCGACGTAAGCTTGATCCTCGTAAGCATACTCAAAGGGTTCCTCGATCACGAACTCGTCTCCCGGATCTACCCAAAGCAAGAACAAAAGCAAAGGAAACCATAATCAACCACGGTGCAATGCGCAAGCAACATGATGCAAAACATGGCATGATATACGGGATGTACTATGCAATGCATGTGCATGTTCCGGAAGGAAAAGATTGAACCAGGCCTCAACTTGGCAAACCAAGAGTGCCGCTGGAAAGATGAGTTGATTTCGGTTAAAATTGATATAAAGATCACCGGAATCAGATGCACGGTTTGCAAATGGCAAGCAAAACAAGAATGGCACAATTCTGCGATTAACAGCACGATGCCATCTAGAATGCAACAAGAAGCTAAGCTACTGCACTCAAACATAGCAGCAAAGCACATGGCAGTGATCTACTCAAGATAATTGACAAAAGATGAACACTGAGCTACGGCTAATTCACACAATAGCAGGTTCAAACAATCATGGCAATAGTGCAAAAGATATTAGCATCACAGACTTGGTGAAAATAACCTGTCAGGAATTAACATCAGGAAGCAATGTTTAGAGCAAGAAAACAACATGCTACAGGATCAAAACATAGAAATACAAGGAATGGCATGAATCTACTCAAATAATATAACAAAAGTCCCTTACTGACCATATGCCAAAAAGGACCAGAAGGTATGATGGCACCCATGTAAACATAGCAAGTTTCATTAACAGATTCAGACTTAGCAGAAAACTGGACAGGCATAAACAGAGTTAAGAAGGCATGTTTGCGAGCTCGATGCACTCAACACAAGGCATTGCATGACAAGCTAAGCACACTACCAGCAAGAAGACATGATCAAGAAGCTAAACATGGCAAGAACAATCTCATAGCATGCATGGATCAACTACAACAACCTTGGAAAAATTGATTAACACATAAACAATCTGCCAGGAACATTTTATAGCAAAAGTAGAGCAAGATTGAGTCATGCTAGGGCACTCCATAAATGCAAACAGGGGCATGGATGGATAGAGCATAACCATGTGTCAAAATCATCCTTACTGAACATACTCAAAAGAAGCATGGATCTCTCTGTAGCAACATGAATACATGGCATAAAAATAACAACAGACAAAGACTTAAGTGAAATTCTAAGTCTCTGAAATCAACAATATCATGAGAGCTACTTTTCATGCTTGTGCTAGTCACCACATTGATTACAAAAATACATGGCATACACCCCTGTAAAGATGGCATGGCATAGCCCAAAACACATGTAGAGCTCGTGCTCATATGCAGCACACAATAATCATGGCAAAAATGACAGATGCTCATAAAATGATAAGAATCAGGAACTAACATTTTATAGCACTCTTGCATCAAAGATTAGGGCATCAAGATGGACTCAAACAAACATGGCACAATGGAACAAAATGGAGAGCACATCCAGATGAACATTTTGATATCTCATGCATGCAAAACGGAGTTACGGATGAGGAGTTATGATGCGTTGAACAGAGGCTTAAAATATTTCAGAAAAAGGACTTAGAGGAATATCTCACCCTCAGGATCTAGGGTTGGCTCAGCACGGTTTGCGAGGTACACCGGAGAAACTCGCTGGAGTTGGCGTGGAGGAGGTCGGATGACACGAGGAGGCGGCCAGAGAGGACGGGGGGGGCGCTGGAGGAGGGATCTCGGCCGGATCCATGGCCGGAGCATGACCGGGAGGCGACGGCCGGCGAGGAGAGCTCCAGCCTAGTGGTGGAGGGCGGCGGCCGGCGAAGCTCGACGGCGGCGAGGCGGAGCATGGCGGCGGCAGGGTCGGAGGGCGACGGCGAGCAGCGAGGTCAGGCACGGGGCGACGGCCCGCTCGGAGGAGGCCGGCGCGGTGGTGCGCGAAGGGCGGCGGAGCGAGGTGCACGATGGGGGTGAGGTGGAGATCGCCAGCGGCGAGCGGCGTGGTGGCGTGAGGAGGTGGCGGAGGAGGGAGACGGGCGGTGCGGGATTCGGGCCGCAGCGGGCGAGCGGCGGCGGCGCGCGGGCGAGCGCAGGCTGGATCTGGGCCCCGCGGGCCGGCAGCAAAGTGGGGTGGCGTGGGCACTGACGTGGCATCATGGGAGTGGAGGAGGGAGGCGGCAGTGATGATGTTGGCAGCTCGCTACTGGTCCATGCGACGTGGAGGGGATCGGCTGACATGTCCGGCGCGGCGCACACGCGTCCGGATGCGCGGAGGAGGAAGATCTAGGGTTCATCCGTGAAAATTTCGGGGAGGCACACATATATATAGGTAGAGGGAGCTAGGAGAGTCCAAATGAGGTGTGGTTTTCGCCCACACAATCGTGATCAAACGGCCGAGAGGATGGAGGGGGTTTGGATGGGTTATTGGGCCACTTTGGAGGGGTGTTGGGCTGCAACACACACGAGGCCTTTACGATTACCCGGTTAACCATTGGAGTATCAAACTAACTCCAAATGGCACGAAACTTGACAGGCGGTCTACCGGTGGTGAACCAAGGCCACTTGGAAAATCTCGGTCCATTCCAAGAATGTTTAACATGCACTCACGAAAAGAGGCAAAAGGAGGGCGCCGGAGGACATAGGAGTGTCGGATTGCAAAACGGACAACGGGGAAAAAGCTCGGATGCATCAGATGAACACGTATGCAAATGCGATGCACATCATGACATGATACGAAATGCATGACATGCAAACAAATGACAAGGCAACAACAGCGAATAACTGGAAGACACCTGGCACAACGGTCTCGGGGTGTTAGAACATCTTGCATAGATATCTCCGCTTCTCGGGAGCTAGCCTGGGGAGGCCCCCCTCGAGGAGGTCTTGGTGTCGTCCACCTCGCGTGGGTCTTGGGTTGTTAATCCTGCAGCTAGGTCATACCAGGCCATCCATGGAGCCACGTCATGGGCCGCAGGTAGGCAAGTTTGGGCACCCCTGGTCCCAGGACGCCGACAGTAGCCCCCGGGCCCAAGGCACGCTCCAACTTGGCTTCTAGGCGAAGCCAAGGGGCAAGTGCGGAGCGCCGAGGGCCCTAACCACCTGGAGCCTCGGTTGACGCGTGGTGATTTATGAGACGTGGGCATCTCCGCTTCCCCACGCCGCCTTGGCAAATGTTCGACTTGACAAGGCTCTGCTGCATGCAGAGGAAAACCATCATTGTGTGCGATCATGGAGGCTGGCGGTTGGCCTCCTTCTGGCTATAATTGAGGAGAGGCCAAAGCTCCCTTTCCCATTTCCATCTTCTCGCCACCCGCTCCTTCTTTCTCGTTGCTTTAGCACCCATGGCGCCGACGAGGAAGTTCTCCGCCGCCGAGAAGGGGAAGGCCCCCAAGGAGGGACCTGGCTCGCTGTCGCCAAAGAGAGGGCGAGGCCGCCCCCATAAGTACGCTGCGACCCTTGCGGTGGCTCCTCGGGGGTGTGGGCGCACTCCCTCAGGTGCCGGCGTCACCCTAGGTGGTCGTGGTGGTGCTTCTTCCCGTGCTGGGAACCACCAAGGGTGAGGCAGCCTCTACGACGAGGGCAGGCGCGCCATGGTTGCCCGGCCTCCTCGCCTGCGCTTCCACTTGCGGAGGCGCTCCCAGAGTTCGTGGTGTGGACGGAGAGGGCGGCCGACACCTGGCTCCTGCTCTCTCGCTTCTTCATGGATGAGCTGCCAGTTGCGGAGCTTGACGGCCTCTGGCTGCAGGCCGATGGCTGCAGCAGCAAGGCTTCATGGCCTGGGGTTGAAGTTATCATCGCCGGGAGTGTGTCCTTGGCCCGCGGCTGGCAGGCGCTCGCCCACGCGCGCAGCCTGAGCAGAAGGTGCACCCTCCACTTCAAGTACAATGGCCTCGCGACCCTCTTCGTGAGGGTGTTTGGGGAAGACAGTTGTCACACAGGGTGCTGCCCCGAAGATGGCAGCGGCGACGATGAGCTTGGCCTTGACAATAGCCACGACGATGCCGAGGGTGAGCTTTCCGTTAGCAACGACCGCACTTCCTGCAGCAGCGGCAACTCCTCCTGCGAGAGCACGAGCAGCGGCGGCTACGATGAGCCACCATGTCACCGGGCTCGCATCGGGGAAGGTGGCGGGTCGTCTCATCGTCGCGCTCCAGTGAAGCATGAGGAAGGCTCAGGCTGAGCACAAGGGCCACCAGAGTCAGGCCCCGGGAGCTGGTGCGGTCGTGCAGACTGCTTTTGTTTAACCTTTCCTTTCTCCTGCATTTTGAAAAAAGTAGGGGGCCCTGCCGGGGCGTGAAATGAACCATGGTACTTATGCTACTATGTTATGTTTATTGTTCTGATGTTATGCTATGATGTTCATGTTCCGAGTAGGTGCGGTAGGACAACTTAGCTTGACATACTCGCGGTACCCTCCAACCTCGCGAGGGCGCGTCCTTTCAGCATCTAGTGAGGCCCCCAGCTGCTGACTCAGGAGCCGTTGGACTCAGGAGACATCATAAAGCTGCAGAATTGTTAGGAAATTTGTTGGGTGTCCTGTTCTTCCTTGCGCGAGCTCTTGTGCATGGGCTAGTCATGTCTTAGCGCATCGCGTCGCAGTACCCAGGGGGCACGAACCTAAGAAGGTGCACAAATCACGAGTTCATTTGAGGGCGCCCCACCAAGATCCAGGACACCAAAGCTCTGGGTTGACCGGGCTTTGGGAGGTGTGTTCGCGGCATGGACGAGCTCAACGCATGCACACACCTGCCCAGCCCCCGCGTGATGCGCACGAGGAAGAGCGACGGGCAACTGCCGCTCTCCCTAAACCAAAACAAAAAGGTGAGCGGAGCAAAAGGAGAAAAACCCAACTTGGCAATCGAGAAATGCTGGCACTCCAAATTCCATTAAAAAAGTTGCAACCCAGCTTGAGAAAGCAAGCAAATGAACAGCCGCGTCCGGCACCTAGTCTAGTCTTCTCAGCAGCGCGGAGCTAAGTGCTGCCACTAGGACGTGGGAGGGAGCCCCCGAGGCCCGAGGGAGGCACTCCGAAGACTCCAGGGCATGTACGGCCCCACTCATTATTACGTGAGAGTGTCACGAGTGGAGACCTTCACAGGCACTGGGCCTTTGCTTCATGGGTAGAACTTCCGGAGCTGCTAGATTTTCTAGGCGTTCTAGATGGGGATCCCGTCTTGTGTCTCCAGGCGCGCGGCGCCAGGCCTGGAGACGCAGGCAATCCTAAACGGGCCCTCCCACATGGGTGAGAGATTATGCAGCCCCTCCCTGGAGAGCACCCGCCTCAGGACGAGATCGCCCTCCTCGAGCGTCCTAGAGCGGACACTGCGGTAGTGGTACCGCCGCAGCGCCTGCTGGTACCTTGCCGCCCGGAGCGAGGCTTGACGGCGACGTTCCTCCCCTAGCATGAGGTCCATCCCTCGTGTGGCGTCCTGACGTGCCTCGTCAAACGCCAAGATTCGCGCGGAGTGATGCTTGACCTCGTGAGGGAGAACCGCTTCGGCTCTGTAGACGAGGAAGAATGGAGTCTTGCTGTTGGCTTGGTGGTGGTGGTGCGGATGGACGACAGCACGGACTGGAGCTCATCGAGTCAGCCCCTGCCACAGGCCTCGAGCTTCTTCTTGAAGGTTCTTGTCTTGAGGCCTCTCAGGACCTCCGCATTCGCGCACTCGGCTTGGCCGTTGCTTCTGGGGTGTGCCACTGAGATGTAGCATATCTGTGTTCTAAGGTTAGCACAATATGTTTTGAAGAGGTTGCTAGTGAACTATGAGCCGTTGTCAATGATGATACGACTAGGGACACCGAAGTGTCTCACGAGGCCCTTGATGAACTTGACTGCCGAGCCGGCCAGGATGGTGTAGACATCTTCCACTTCCGCCCACTTGGTGAATTTGTCGATGGCGACGTAGAGGTAGCAGTAACCCCCGGGCACCCGTGGGAACGGTCCCAAGATATCCAGCCCCTAGACCGCGAATGTCCATGTGATCGGGATGGTCTGGAAGCCCTGTGCGGGCTGGTGGATCTGCTTGGCGTGGAACTAGCAGGACTTGACCAGCTCGGCGGCGTCGTTGAGCACCGTGGGCCAGTAGAACCCGCTGTGAAATACCTTTCCCACGAGGGTGCGTGATGAAGAGTGGTTCCTGCACTCCCCGCCATGTATGTTCGTGTAGCGACCAGACCTCAAACGGTCTGATCTCTGTGCTTCAGTGTCATCCCTGGATCAGTAATGCTGACATGCACATTACTTGAAGGATTTATAACAGAGTAGCAATCACACACTTAGTACATAGAATGTCTCAAAAGAGAACTTATTACAATAAATATGCCTTAAGGCCATCTAATAACGATAACAACAGAAGGCTTGGAACATAAGTGAGTCCATCAACTCCAACGGCATCACTGAGTATAGAACCACGACCTAAAAGCACCATACTCGTCATCTGAAAAATCTGCAACATGAACGTTGCAGCCCGAAACGGGTCAGCACATGGAATATGCTGGCAAAGTAACACATAGAGAGTAATGGAAGAATAAGACTATACTACATGCATATTTGGCTGGTGGAAAGCTCTATGGTTACAATTTTTCCCTACTGCAAAGGAATAAATTTTATTTAACTATCATGGTAGTTGTTAAACATAGAGAGTGTAGACACCCTCTCAATCCCAATTAAGCATCATCATTAAAACCCAACAATATTAATTAGGGTAACATGATGAGATTCACATGATAATCCAAGTACTAGATACTCAAGACGTCCATAACCGGGGACACGGCTAACCATGATTATTTTATACACTCTGCAGAGGTTTGCGCTTTAGCCACAAGACTCGATCTCCTCCGTTGGGATTCTCGCACTACATGATGTTTGAGAAACGGATGACCGAGACATAGTCTTTCAAAAGCGCTAGCACCTTACGAATGGGTAGACCGTACCAACCTACATCCCCTACATTTGCTAGTCCACCACTGTAAGAGTTCGCACGACTTAGTCAACTATGCTAGAGCCCATAGTAGGTTGTGGCTGCACACAGAAGTTTCTAGTATGAATAATCTAATGATCCCTTTGAGCCTGGGTGGCGGTCCACAAAGAAAAACAGGCAGTAGCTGGAATACCCAGGTGCCTCAGTCCACCCAGATGTGTGTTTAAGTTGCCACCTTAGATAAACCATTAATTTAACAATCTCACATCTGTCATGGATACACTCACCCAATCCACGTCTACTAGCATAGCATGGCAATATAAGCAAACGTAGAAGTAACTCCTAAAGGTTTGATAATAAAACAGGTAATAGGTACTACCTCATCTACTTCCCAAAAACCACAATTTAATTAGATCCTAATCATGCAATTGTTTGAGGATTGATCTAATGCAATAAAAACTGGGTAGTAAAGAGGTATGATCAAAGTATTACTTGCCTTGCTGATGATCCGCGAAACCTAGAGATTCAAAGTAGCAAGCAGCGCACTCCGGGTACTCTATCGCAAACAAACAAGCACACAATAAGCACTCATCTAATGCACAGGTAAAACTCAAATAAGAGATCTAACCAGAAAGTTCAACTTAAGAACTCCGGTTTGCAAAAAGAATCAAATCGAACGAAGCGACGAAAGTCAAACGGCGAAAGAAACAAGCTTCGTTTACTAATCTGGACCTAGGTCAAATTTTACAAAGGCAAAAACTTGTTTGAGTTGATTAAACGGAAAGAGGGTTTCGAGATGAAACTCTAGCACTTGACTCGCCTGATTTCGATAAACGAGCGAAAAGTTATACTAGAACGAAAATCGGATCAGAAATCGTGATCAGAAATAATCACGGAAAATCTGAGAAAAAGAAAAACACGAACAGATTAACGAACGAACGTTCGTTTTCTGGAACTAAACGATGCATGCGTCCGTTAAAATGAACGAACGAGTGAACGGTCGCTAAATAAACTAAACCGGAAATAAACCGATCTAAAAAAACCAAACGAAAAACTGGCGGAAAACCGAACGGTTTTCTAGGGAAATCCGGTGGCAGTAGGGTCAACCTCGGTGGGCGGCGGGGTCCAGCGGCGGCGGCAGCGGCTCCGGCGTGCGGCGGCGTGGGGCGGCGGCGTCGGCGGCGTCGGGCGGCGCGGGGCGGCTGCGGCGGCAGGGCGGCGTGGCGATGCGGCGGCACAGGCGGCGGGGTCCGGCGGCGGCGGCGGCACGCGGCGGCGTTGGCGGCGGCGGGCTAGGGTTAGGGCGCGGCGCGGCTTGGGGCTTAACGGGCTCAGGGCAACGCCTTTTAAAGGCCCGGCCGGACAGAGTCCTGGCCGAACACGGCCCAAAGTCGGTTACGTGTTTTTTTAAATAATTTCGCGCTTAAAAACAAATAAAAGAAATACTAAAGAGACTCCAAAAATCCCGAAATAAATTTTCCCCGACTTCTAAAATCAAGCCGAACTGGAGGAACATTTATTTGGGGCCTAAATGCAATTTTGAAGAACGCGCATTTTTCCTAAATTCAAATAAAATAGCAAATAACTCCAAAATAAACTCTTATTTGATTTTATTATTAAATCCTCAATTTTTCTTTATTTTGGGAAAGTCATTTTATTCCCTCTCTCATATTTCTATGATAGAGATAATTGAAGATAAAATAAATAAAATCAAATGATCCTATTTTCAAAATTTGAGAAAACTCAAATATGAAAATAACGAAATCCCCAACTCTCTCCGAGGGTCCTTGAGTTGCGTAGAATTTCTAGGATCAAACCAAAAGCAAATAAAATATGATATGCAGTGATGATCTAATGTATAACATTCCAAATTGAAAATTTGGGATGTTACAAACCTACCCCCCTTAAGATGAATCTCGCCCTTGAGATTCGGGTTGGCTAGAAAATAGGTGAGGGTGGTCCTTCAGCAGTTCTTCCTCTCGCTCCCAGGTGGCTTCTTCCTCGGTGTGGTGGCTCCACTGAACTTTGAAAAACTTGATAACCTTGCTGCGGGTGACTCGGCTGGCATACTCAAGAATATTGACTGGTTTCTCCTCATAGGTCGAATCACTGTCCAACTGAATAGCTTCCAGCGGCACTGTATCTCTCAGCGGTATATCAGCCATCTCTGCGTGGCACTTCTTCAACTGGGAAACATGGAATACATAGTGAACTCCTGACAATCCTTCGGGTAATTCCAACTTGTAGGCTACTTCTCCCATACGCTCCAAAACCTTGTATGGTCCTACATAACATGGCGCTATCTTTCCCTTAACTCCAAAACGCTTAACTCCTCGAAGTGGAGATACTCGAAGATAAACTCGGTCTCCGACTTCGTAAACTGTCTCCTTGCGTTTAGAATCTGCGTAGCTCTTCTGCCTGGACTGGGCTACCTTGAGCCTATCGCGAATCAATTTCACCTTCTGTTCAGACTCCTTAATCAAATCTGGTCCAAACAACTGGCGGTCTCCAACTTCATCCCACGACAATGGGGTCCTGCACCTCCTTCCGTACAAGGCTTCGAAAGGGGCCATCTTCAAACTGGATTGATAACTATTATTGTAAGAGAACTCTGCATATGGCAAGTTGTCGTCCCAACTAGATCCGTAATATAGCGCACAAGCTCTCAGCATATCCTCCAGAATCTGGTTGACTCTCTCGGTGTGTCCATCTGTCTGTGGATGAAAAGCTGTACTGAACTCTAGCCTGGTACCCGAAGTTTCATGCAACTGATTCTAGAACTTTGAGGTAAACTTGTGTAAGTGCATCTAGTGCCACCCCTAGTTGGTTTTGGAGTATTGACGACAAACCTAGTTGAGGGACTAATGTGTTTGTGAGAATTGCAGGAAAACACAGGTAGAAGTCCCTCATTGATTCGGTTTTACTACCAGAGATGACCCCTAAAAATGTATGAAGACATTGAAGACAAAGGTGGTATATGAAGATATTCACATTGAAGACTATGACAAAAGAAGACACGTTATGAAGCCTATGGAACTCGAAGACTTAGATCTTTCGCAGTTGTTTTTATTCTGTGTTGAGTCATAGGAACCACCGTACTGTTAAGTGGGGTCCAGGAGAACCAGTCAGAATGACCGAAGTGATGCCTAAATCAAAAACCTATGTCTTCGAGCGAAGACAATGAGAGCGAATCTTGTCCAGAGCCGGACAAGTCAGCTTTGCTTGTAGCTCAAGTAAAGCTGCCATGAGAGTTTGAAATCTGACCGTTGAGACACGTGTCAGTTCCTTAGTGACCCAGGGTCATTTCGGACAAATCAGGTCGGGTTGCCAAGTGGCTATAAATAGCCCACCCCCACAACCATAAACGGTTGGCTGCTCAGATTTCAGTTCACGGCTTTTGTCGTTTGAGAGCAACCCACCTCGAAGCCTTTGAGAGAAAATTCCTAGTAAGGAGAAAACCCATAACCACCCAGAGCCAGAGAAAATTGGGCATCACTTGAGTCTTCTTGTCTGTGTGATCTGAAGACTTATTACACTTGAGGACTGTGAATCCTCCAGACGGTTAGGCGTCGCGTTCAGAGCATCCAAGAGACATTGTGGATTGCCAGTGAACGAAGTTTGTGAAGGTTTGGGAGTCTACCTTGAAGACTTACCAGAGTGATTGGGCGAGGACTAAGTGACCTTAGCTCAAGGAGAATACGGTGAGGACTTGGTGTCCTGGACTGTGTGTTCAGGACTGGGTGTCCGGGACTGTGTGTCCTAAGGTTTAAATACCTAGCCGCTCCAACCAGACGTACAGTTGTCACAGCAACTGGAACTGGTCCAACATATCATTGTCTTCAACGAGTCACTGGTTTCATATTCACCTCCTTTTCTTACTGTTACACATTGTGAAGCCATTGCATGCTTGCTTTATCTTTTGTCTTCACAACGTGTATGTATGAACTGTTTGGCTTCATAACTTCTTCCTACCTGATCCTTATTACACTACAGTTGTTTGTCATTGTGCTTTCACTCTACTGAATACATGACCATGGCTGGCCTAGTGTAATCTAACTTCCGCTGCATAGTAAAAGGCATAATCTTCGCTGTCTGTCTTCATAACTCTCACGTTTTGAAGACTTTCATAAAAATCGCCTATTCACCCCCCCTCTAGTCGATATAATGCACTTTCAACTTGGTTCCTCTATCTGATACAATGCTCCTCGGAACTCCATGCAGACATATGATCCTGGTCATGTATATCTTCGCCAACTTAGCACTGGTGTAGGTAGTCTTCACTGGGATGAAATGAGCTACCTTTGTCAAACGATCGACTACTACCCAAATCGAGTCATAGCCTGAACGTGTTCTGGGCAAACCTGTGATAAAATCCATGCCTAGCTTATCCCACTTCCATTCGGGTATTGGCAAAGGCTATAACAATCCTGCTGGCTTCTGATGCTCTGCCTTTACTCTCTGACATACATCACAAACTGCTACATACTCCGCAATATCCTTCTTCATTCCAGTCCACTAGAAAGTATCCTTCAAATCCAAATACATCTTGGTATTTCCTGGGTGAATCGAATATGGTGAATCATGGGCTTCCTGCAGAATTAACTTCCTGACCTCCGGGTCGTTAGGTACATAAACACGGTCTTCAAACCATAGGGTATCGTGCTCATCCTCACGAAATCCTTTAACTTTTCCTTTGCTCATCTTCTCCTTTATAGAGGCAACCTCCTTGTCAGTCTTCTGAGCATCTCTGATCTTATCCATCTAAGTAGACTGAATCTCCAATGCTGCTACATAGCCTCTCGGAACTATCTCCAAACATAGCTCACGAAGGTCCTCAGCTAACTCCTTCGGTAAATCTCCCGTCATAAGTGTGTTGACATGGCTTTTACGGCTCAGCACATCGGCTACTACGTTAGACTTTCCGGGATGATAATGCAATCACATATCCTAATCCTTGATGAGCTCCAACCATCTCCTTTGCCTGAGATTCAACTCCTTCTGCGTGAAAATATACTTCAAACTCTTGTGATCCGTGTACACCTCACAATGGTTTCCAATGAGAAAATGTCTCCAAGTCTTCAAGGCATGCACTACGACTGCTAATTCCAAATCATGCGTGGCATAATTCAACTCATGAGGCTTAAGCTGTCATGAGGCATATGAAACAACTCTTCCCTCCTGCATAAGCACTGCTCCAAGTCCTCGACATGGAGCATCGCAATACACCTCATAATCCTTGTTCTGATCCGGCAAAATCAACACTGTTGAGGTAACCGAACGTTTCTTCAACTCCTGGAAACTGGCCTCACATTCCTCAGTCCATATGAACTTGGTATCCTTCTTCAACAACTCCGTCATAGGCTTCGCAATCTTCGAGAAATTTTCAATGAATCTCCGGTAGTATCCTCCAAGTCCAAGAAAACTCCGGGTCTCTCCAACTGTTGTTGGTGATTCCCAATTTGTCACGGTGTCAACCTTGGTGGGATCTACTGCTATACCTTCTCCGGATATAACGTGTCCGAGGAATCCAACTTCCTTCAACCAAAACTCACATTTGCTAAACTTGGCATATAACTGATGTTCTCTGAGCTTCTCAAGTACCAAACACAAATGCTCCTTATGCTCCTCTTCATTCTTCGAGTAAACCAGAATATCATCAATGAACACTACGACAAACTTATCCAAAAACTCCATAAACACTTTGTTCATCATGTTCATAAAATAGGCAGGTGCGTTAGTCAGACCAAATGACATAACGGTATACTCGTACAGCCCATAACTGGTGGTAAAAGCCGTCTTAGGTATATACTGTTCTCGAATCTTCAACTGATGGTATCCTGATCGCAGATCGATTTTGGAAAATACCTTAGCTCCTTGCAATCGATCAAACAGATCATTGATCATTGGTAGTGGGTACTTGTTCTTGATTGTTACTTTATTCAATCCTCGATAATCAACAACCATCCTTAACGATCCATCCTTTTTCTCCACTAGAAGTACTGGCGATCCCCAAGGCGACGAACTTGGGCGAATATAACCTTTATCCAGTAACTCTTTAATCCACTTCTTAATCTCCTCCAAATCCTTTGCGGGCATCCTATATGGTCTCTTAGATATTGGCCCTGTGCCTGGCAAAAGCTCAATCAAAAACTCAATGTCTCGATCCGGTGGCATGCCTGGCAACTCCTCTGGAAATACATCCGGAAAATCCTTTACCACTGGTTCTTCCTCCTGTACAACTCCCGTTAGGGAATTTACTTGAGTCCTCTTAGGCACATGTCGGGATAGATACTTGATCCTTCTTCCTTCTGGGATGGTAAGCAAAATCGACTTACTGGCGCAATCGATGTTTCCTCCATACATCGGCAGCCAATCCATACCCAGAATTACATCCAAACCTTGCGATTCCAAAATGATCAAATCTGAGGGAAACACATGCCTACCTATACTCAATGGCACTTGAAAACATCCTCGGCTAGCCATATACTCCGCTCCTGGTGAGCTTACTAGCATAGGTGTTCTAAGAACCTTGGTGGGCAGGTTATACTTATCCACAAATCCCCTTGATATGTATGAATGCGATGCACCAGTATCAAAAAGAACGAGTGCAGTAAATGACTTAACCAAAAACTTACCTATTACTGCATCTGGCTGAGCTTCAACCTCCTCCATGTTAACGTGGTTCACCTGTCCCCTATTGAAAGGGTTCGGCTTCTTCCCAGAGCTTTCATTGCTATTTCCATTCTGGGATTCAGGACATTCATTGGCATAATGTCCGGTCTCCTGACACTTAAAGCAAGTGACTTGGCTCAGGTCTCTCTAGGCTGGGGTTGATGGATTGGTACAGTTCTGGCCATTGCTTCCTCCATTCCCATTACCATTCTTGGGGCCATTATGATTGTGCAAGCTTCCTCCCCCGTGGGTATGCTGAAAAGGTCCTCCCGGTTTAGGGGTAAAACGCAGCTTCTGCTGCGCTCCAGAATTGTACTTCCCTTGTCTATACTTCCTCTTACGTTTTTCAATCTGCTGCTGCTTCCCTTCAATCATAAGAGCGCGATCTACCAACTCCTGGTAGTTGTTGAAGCTTGCTACCATCAACTGCATGCTCAACTCATCATTCAGTCCTTCCAGAAACTTCTCCTGCTTGGCTGCATCCGTAGCAACATCATCTGGGGCATAACGTGCTAGCTTACTAAAGTCATCCACATACTGGCCAACTGTCCATCCTCCTTGGCGAAAGTTGCGAAACTCACGCTTCTTCATGGCCATAGCTCCTGCTGAAACATGGGCCGTACGGAAAGCCTGCTGAAACTGGTCCCATGTGACAGTGTCGATAGGGTAAGTGGCTGTGAAATTCTCCCACCATGATGTTGTGGGTCCTTCAAGCTGATGTGCAGCAAATTTCACCTTTTCTGCATCTGTGCATCCTGCCGTGGTCAACTCCCTTGCTGTCTTGCGGAGCCAATCATCTGCTACTATTGGCTCGGTGCTACTAGAGAACACTGGCGGATTCAGCCTAAGAAAACGGGTTAGGTGATCAACAGGTGGTGGTGGTGGGTTGTTGTTGTTGTTCCCCTGATTCTGATTCTGGACTAGCAACTGCATCAACGTATTCTGCTGCTGGATCAACTGAGTGAGCTCCGATGGGAAGGTAAATCTGGGGTCACGTCTCGGAGGCATCTGATGGGTTTGGAAAAGATGAGATTTAAGAATAGAGAGGGGTCTATAGAGAAAACACTACCCATATGCACATGAGGCAAAAGCAAACAATTCACTTCATTCAATCAAACAAGGGCATAGAATCGGTCTAATTATCACAAAAGTGCTTGGACTACTATATTTACATGGTGGAATACTACTACTGATATGGTGGTCTACTAGAAATATTCTTCAGTTGTAGACTCCATGATATCTGCTCCAGCTTCATCAACATAGTCATCATCACTATCGTCTGGGTCTGAGTCGGTGTCGTCGATGATGATGTAGTCTTCCGGGCGAATCTCCTTGGGTTCTTTGTCTTCTTCTACTAGTGTAGGGTCTCCCATAAATATTCTGATCTTCTTGATCAGTTCGTCGTTCTTCTCCACTAATACTTCGATTTCCTCCATATAATCTTCACGTGTATCCTTGAGTTCTTCCTCCAACTCCGTGATTCTTGTCCTAACCTTCTTCAGATCTATCATGTCTGCGCACATCTGGTTCTCCTGACGCCGAATGTGCTGGTTTAACTCCTAGATGAAAGCTGCGATTGATCTATCCTTCTAGGTGCTGATCATCTCCCAGTGCTCATCTCGACGCCCACAAATCTGGTAGATAGTATCCTTGATATCATTGCGGTAAACATCTCCAATACGTCCCATGGCGATGTGAGCTGCCATGCTCTTTCCTAGACTCCAGGTTGGTGCATCAAAGGAAAACTCTATGGGCTCAGTGACTGGCATGAACGTCCTTCCTGGAACTTGAAGTTGAATCATCCAGCACTCCTCTTCAGGTAAAGTGGCATTGTAGGTTCCGGTGAAGCTTGGTACTCCGATGTTCAGGTACTTAGTGACTTCCTTCAGGTGGCGTCCAAAGAGTGTATCTTCATCCGGTTGTGTAAACTTGTTCCTTGCATCCGCCATCCTAAAGAGTAGAAAAGATAAGGTGTCCGAAATGAGAAGAGTGAGTAGTGATCTAGGGATTTAGCTTAGTGGTCGTGTCCTACAGTCGGCATGTGCTCTGATACCATCTTGTAGCGACCAGACCTCAAACGGTCTGATCTCTGTGCTTCAGTGTCATCCCTGGATCAGTAATGCTGACACGCAGAGTACTTGAAGGATTTATAACAAAGTAGAAATCACACACTTAGTACATCGAATGTCTCAAAAGAGAACTTATTACAATAAATATGGCATAAGGCCATCTAATAACGATAACAGCGGAAGGCTTGGAAGATAAGTGAGTCCATCAACTCCAACGGCATCACTGAGTATAGAACCACGACCTAAAAGCACCTTACTCGTCGTCTGAAAAATCTGCAACATGAACATTGCAGCCCGAAATGGGTTAACACATGGAATATGATGGCAAACTAACACATAGAGAGTAATGGAAGAATAAGACTTACATGCATATTTGGCTGGTGGAAAGTTCTATGGTTACAGTTTTGCATAAAGCCAATTTTTCCCTACTACAAAGGAATAAATTTTATTTAACTATCATGGTAGTGGTTAAACATAGAGAGTGTAGACACCCTCTCAATCCCAATTAAGCATCATCATTAAAACCCAACAATATTAATTAGGGTAACATGTTGAGATTCACATGATAATCCAAGTACTAGATACTCAAGACGTCCATAACTGGGGACACGGCTAACCATGATTAGTTTATACACTCTGTAGAGGTTTGTGCACTTTTCCCCACAAGTCTCGATCTCCTCCGTTGGGATTCTCGCACTACATGATGTTTGAGAAAAGGATGACCGAGACATAGTCTTTCAGAACGCTAGCACCTTACGAACGGGTAGACCGTACCAACCTACATCCCCTACATCTGCTAGTCTACCACTGTAAGAGTTGGCACAACTTAGTCAACTATGCTAGAGCCCATACTAGCTTGTGGCTGCACACAGAAGTTTCTAGTATGAATAATCTCATGATCCCTTTGAGCCTGGGTGGCGGTCCATAAAGAAAAACAGGCAATCGCTGGAATACCCAGGTGCCTCAATCCACCCAAATGTGTGTTTAAGTTGCCACCTTAGATAAACCATTAATTTAACAATCTCACATCTGTCATGGATACACTCGCCCAATCCACGTCTACTAGCATAGCATGGCAATATAAGCAAACGTAGAAGTAACTCCCAAAGGTTTGATAATAAAACAGGTAATAGGTACTACCTCATCTACTTCCCAAAACCCACAATTTAATTAGATCCTAATCATGCAATTGTTTGAGGATTGATCTAATGCAATAAAAACTGGGTAGTAAAGAGGTATGATCAAAGTGTTACTTGCCTTGCTGATGATCCGCGAAACCTAGAGATTCAAAGTAGCAAGTGGCACACTCCGGGTACTCTATCGCAAACAAACAAGCACACAATAAGCACTCATCTAATGCACAAGTAAAACTCAAATAAGAGATCTAACCAGAAAGTTCAACTTAAGAACTCCGGTTTGCAAAAAGAATCAAATCGAACGAAGCAACGAAAATGAAACGGCAAAAGAAACAAGCTTCGTTTACTAATATAGACCTAGGTCAAATTTTACAGAGGCAAAAACTTGTTTGAGTTGATTAAATGGAAAGAGGGTTTCGAGACGAAACTCCAGGCGCTTGAATTGCCTGATTCCGATAAACGAGCGAAAAGTTATACTAGAACGAAGATCGGGTCAGAAATCGCGAGCAGAAATAATCGCGGAAAATCCGAGAAAAAGAAAAACAACTAACAGATTAACAAACGAACGTTTGTTTTCTGGAACTAAACGATGAACGCGTCCGTTAAAATGAACGAACGAGCGAACGCTCGCTAAATAAACTAAACCGGAAATAAACCGATCTAAATAAAAAACGGATCTAAAAAAACCGAACGAAAAACTGACGGAAAACCGAACGGTTTTCTAGGGAAAACCGGCGGCGGCGGGGTCAACCTCAGCAGGCGGCGGGGTCCGGCGGCGGCGGTGGCGGCTCCGGCGTGCGGCGGTGCGGGGCGGCGGCGGCGGTGGCGTCGGGCGGCGCGGGGCGGCTGCGGCGGCAGGGCGGCGTGCGGCGGCGCGGGTGGCGGGGTCCGGCGGCGGTGGCGGCACGGGGCGGCGGCGGGCTAGGGTTAGGGCGCGGCGCGGCTTGGGGCTTAACGGGCTCGGGACGGCGCCTTTTAAAGGCCCGGCCGGACAGAGTCGTGGCCGAACACGGCCCAAAGTCGGTTACGCGTTTTTTTAAATAATTTCGCGCAGAAAAACAAAAAAAAAGAAATACTAAACGGACTCCAAAAATACCGAAATAAATTTTCCCCGACTTCTAAAATCAAGCCGAACAGGACATTTATTTGGGGCCTAAATGCAATTTTGACAAACGCGCATTTTTCCTAAATTCAAATAAAATAGCAAATAACTCCAAAATAAACTCTTATTTGATTTTATTATTAAATCCTCAATATTTCTTTATTTTGGGAAAGTAATTTTATTCCCTCTCTCATATTTCTATGATAGAGATAATTGAAGATAAAATAAATAAAATCAAATGATCCTATTTTCAAAATTTGAGAAAACTCAAATATGAAAATAACAAAATCTCCAACTCTCTCCGAGGGTCCTTGAGTTGCGTAGAATTTCTAGGATCAAACAAAAAGCAAATAAAATATGATATGTAGTAATGATCTAATGTATAACATTCCAAATTGAAAATTTGGGATGTTACAGTTCTCCAGCAGGTCACGTCCCTGCTCCCTGGAAATGCATGGCAAGGAGACATCATTTGGGCACCTCCGATAGAGCTCACCATCCCGTACGCAGTACGCTGTAGCCTGACGTGCCACCCGCTTTGCATCTTCCTCCTTCTCTGGAACATCCCTCCCGAGGTTCCAGCGCAAGGAGGCAAGCTCCTGAGGTTGGGCCACAAGCCGGGGCGGCCGACGGAGGGGCCTGAGGGAGGTCCTCGCGAGGCGGTGCTGGTTCTGCTGAGGGAGGAGCTCTAGACGGCGTGAAGAGCCGCTCCTCAAAGACGCCGAGCTCTTGAGGCAGGCGCCGTGACGTCCTCTTAGCGATGTCGTCCGCTTCCTTGTTTGTGCCACGCGGTACATCTTGCAGTTCAAGACCCAAGAATTGTTTTTCAGTTTTGCGTACCTCTGCAAGGTATGCCTCCATATGCTCGTCCTTCGTCTTGTATACTTTGTTGGGGACGTTGACGAGGAGCTGAGAGTCACCCTTGATGGTGAGGCGCTTCACTCCCAAGGCTGTCACAGCCTTGAGACCGGCGATCAAGCCTTCGTACTCCGCGATGTTGTTGGAGACCTTCTCGCCCTGCTGGAAGCAGAGCTGCACCGCGTAGTAGAGCTTGTCCTGAGTTGGCGAGATGAGCACAGCTCTAGCCCCCACGAACTGACGCATGAAAGCGCCCTCGATGTACATGACCCAGCCGTCTGGCGCCTCGCTTCCTGGTGAGAGTGGGCCATCCTCGCCTGCTTCGGGGCTGGGAATGTCGGTCCATTCCGCCATGAAGTCGGCGAACGCGGCTCCTTGATGACCCTGGTGGTGCTGAACTCCAGCTGTGATGCCTCCCGATGCTCCATTCGGCGATTCTCCCCACGGCATTGGGGCTCCGGAGCACTCTGTCCAGCGTGTAAGCCGAGACGACTTTGATGGGGTGGCCCTGGAACTAGTGGCGCAGCTTGCGGGAGGCGACAAGGAGCGCGAGCAGGAGCTTTTGCGGCACGGGATAGCATGCTCGTGCATCATGCAATACCGTGCTAACGAAGTACACCGGGTGCTCGACGAGGGCAGGAGCGTTGATAGGGTCTTGTACCTCCTAAGGTTGGGGGACCTAAAGAGCTTGGCCGCTTGCGGGGGTAGCCAGGGCCCCAGGAGCACCATCCCGTGGGGCCTGGTCATCTGCTGGTGCCTCCGAGGCCTCAGGAGCACCGTCTTGAAGCTGCGTTGCCTTGTCCTACCGCGGGGCATTGCCCGATGGGCCCTTGGCCTAGTGCTCCTCCTGGACTACCACCAGCGCTGCGCTGGCAGAGTCTCGTGTGGCGGCCAGGTAAAGCACCAGGGCCTAAAGAGGGTGCGGTGCCACCATCACTGGTGGGCTGGTGAGGTACCTCTTGAGGTCTTGAAATGTTGCGTCAGCCTCCGGGGTGCACTCAAACTACCCCTTCTTTTTCATCAGCTTGAAGAACGGGAGGGTGCGTTCTCCCTACTTGGAGATGAAGCGCCCCAATAAGGTCATGAAAACTGCCAGCTTCTGCATCTCCTTGAGAGTCTACGGCGGGCTCATCCTTTCTATGGCCTTGACCTTCTCTGGGTTTGCCTCGATTCCCCTGTGTGAGACTAGAAAACCTAGCATCTTGCCGGAGGGAATGCCAAACACACATTTCTCTAGGTTGAGCCGCAGATCCACCGCGTGTAGACTAGCAAATGTTTCCTTTAGGTCCTCGGTAAGGGTCCTTGTCTCCTGAGACTTAACTACTATGTCATCGACATATGCCTCAGCGTTCCTCCCGAGCTACTGGCCCAGGGAGATGTGGATCAGTCGCTGGAAGGTTGCCCCGGTGTTGCGCAGGCCGAATGGCATGCAGGTGTAGTAGTACACCCCGCAGGGGGTCAGGAAGGCCGTTTTCTCAACATCTTGTACCGCCATCTTGATTTGATGATAACCCGAGAAGGCGTCCAGGAAGAACAGCGGGTCACACTGAGCGGTGGAGTCAATGATCTGATCAATGTGTGGGAGTGGAAAGGGGTCTTGAGGGCATGCCTTATTGAGGTTGGTGAAGTCGATGCACATGCGCTCCTTCCCACCTTTCTTGGGGACGATGATCGGGTTCGCCAACCATTCCGGGTACCGCACCTCCCGAATGACACCAGCGTCATGCAACTTGTTGGTTTCTTGGACAATGAATGACTGCTTCTCTGTGGACTGGTACCGCACCTTCTGCTTCATTGGCCGTGTGTTAGGGCACACCCTCAGGTGATGCTCGATTATTCCCCTCGGGATCCCAACCAGGTCCTTGGGCTCCCACGGAACACCCCCTTGTTCGCGTGCAAGAAGTCGACCAATGATTTTTCCTGATCTGGAGGAAGTTGGCGCCTATGGTGAAGGTGGCACCCGATGATCCATCTTCATCGACCGGCACCTGCTTCATTTCGGCCTGACCTTGAGAGAACAGATGCTTCTTCTTTACTGGCGCAGCCCCTAGGGCCTCCAAGGCCCCTTCTTCGGCCGGGCACGCCGCTGCTGCGGCCCTAAAGGCTAGCTTGAGGGCCGTCAGGGCTTCCTTGGTGTCTCCGGCCATGGTGAGGACGCCGCTACTCCCCAACATCTTCATGAGGTTGTAGGCAGGGTGAGTTGCCGCAATGAACTTGGCTAGGGAAGGATACCCAAGGATGCCATTGTACGGGAGGCTGATGCGGGCAACGTCGAAGTCGATGAGCTTAGTGCGGTAGTTGTCATGGGTGCCGATGGTGACGGGGAGGCGGATCTGCCCCAGGGGGCTGGTGGAGCCATTGACGACCCCGGAGAACGGCTTGGTGGGTCGGAGCCGGCCATGCGGTACGTGAAGCAGGCCAAAAGCCTCCACAGAGAGTACATTAAGGTTGGCTCCGCCGTTGATGAGGGTCTTGGTAACCGCCACGTTGCAGATGGTGGGGGTGCAGAGCATCGGGAGCGCGCGCGCGCCCGCGGTGGTCATTGGGTGGTCCCTTGAGTCAAAGGTGAGGTCAGCCTTTGGCGCCGCCCACCCCGGAGGGGCTCCCCACTGCACGCAGGCAGCGCCCATTTTGGCGGAAGAACTGCTTGACGTGGCGGTCGGAGGGCGGTGCCTACGAGCCGCCAAGGAGGGCTACGACGGCATGGGGCGCTGGTGTCGTGAAGTGTGCGACGAAGAGGTCGTGCAGCTCCTCCCAGGAAGCCACAGAAGATGCCGGTAGGATGAGCAGCCATGCGCGCGGCACACCAGCGAGGGCCATGGGAAACCAGTTGGCCATGACCTTGTCGTCGGCACCGGCCACCCAAACGGCCTCCTCGTACGCTTGAAGAAAGGCTGCGGGTCCGCCGCACCATCGTAGCGGAGCGACATCTCTGGCATGAACTTGGGCGGCCACTACACTTGTCGTAAGGTGGGGTGCAGGTCTGAAGGCCCACGACGCCTCCGTGCACGCCCATCGATCCAGCCAGAGCGGAGGCGCCTGCTATGAGAGCCGAACGGAGGGACAAAACAGACAGAGAGGCGGAGCAGGCGGAGAGGCAAAGCTTCGACTCACCCCTACCTGGCGCGCCAAATGTCGGATTTTGGGTTCCGCAGACCCTTGAGAGGTTCGAACTCTGGGGTGCGTGCGAAGAACTCGTCCTCCCTAGTCTGCCTACTCACTAACCTCGCCGCCGAGCTTGATGAACTAGATGTAGAAGGGACACAACAGTTTATCCTGGTTCGGGCCACCTTGCGGTGTAATTGATGAGGACATCAATACCATTGTTACACCCACAGCCCTGCTACTATACATACTGGACCAATTACTAGAGCTCGCGCACGCCAATTGAATTATCAGGTACTTTCATTTCTTGGTAACGATTCTAATGTTCATGAGAATATGATGCTGCCTAAATTGGATACATTTGTCTTGCTTACAAATGAAGGGCCTAGCTTGGACAAGAAAGATAAACCTTGGAACAAGTTCAAGCGTGGAGATGATGGCATGCGCAAGGGGATCCAGAACGGAGTTACAAGTGATGATTTCAGGACTTTGAAGCCACCATAAGGAGTGCATGAAGCCTTGGACGAAATATACAAGATGCCACTTCATAAATTTCGTCCAGAGGCTATTTTAGGTGTTGCGTCACCTTATTATTGGGCCAGGCCCATGTATTTTCGAAATACTTAAGTATAGGCTGTTTTTAGAGTCCATATGTGTGGGGAAACAAGAGTTAGGGTTGGTTTCGGACCCCTCCTCCAAGGGCCACGAAATTCCCCCCTCTTCCTCCATATATACAGCCCTTAGGGCGTCGTTTAGACTTTTCGTTTTGTTTAGATTAAAGTTCGCCATAGCTGCAACTTCACGTACTTCGTTTGTGTTCAACGATGAGACAAAGGCGTCACAGAACCCCACCTTGATCAATAAAGCTTTCATCTTATATTCGCAATATCCAGATTGCAATCTCAATTTCTTGCTTGTTCTTCGTTTGCTCGCAGGAAACAAACCCTCGTGGTCAGGTTGATCGTGCTCCGGCGTGGTCAATAACCCTCGGAAGTTGGTTTAGCAATTGCTAAGGCGCGACGTCTCGCACGCTCGTAGTCGGATCGTCAAGGTCGACTCCCACAGAAAATGATAGCCACCATCTCATCGAAACATCGGGACACCTTAGCCTCTATCAAGTGGTATCAGATTTCCAGGTTGCTCGGTGAGATTTTACAGTTTTTCGTAGTTTAGATCGAGTCTGTTTTTCGTACCTATAGTCCACGAAAAAGCCAAATAATAGGGTTAGTTCATCCTATCCGAACCAATCTGAGCCTTTGCATAATCTTTTCTGTATTTTTTTGTTGAATTTGTGGTTGCATCATCGTGTCAAGTTGTTGGTCTTAGCGTCTAGTCCTTTAGAGTTTCGAGTTTTGTTCACAGGTTGCCACGCCGCGGCTGCCATATACCACCACCACACCAACCTCATCATCGCTGCCATATTCACCACCACATATTCACCACCAATCCGAGTCCATATATGCCACCACATATCCGCCGCCGTCACGCCAATCTGAGTCCACCTGCAACATATATCCGCCACCAGTCCGATTTCCACCAGATTCATCACCGCCGCCAGTCCGAGTTTCCACCAGATTCATCTCTGCCACCAGTCCTAGTCCGAGTCCAATACTTGTTGCATTGTTTTTGATTTCCGGATCACGTGATACTTCGAGTCGTGACAGAATAGGACTCCTGAGATTCCGTGCTGCCCGCAGAAAAGAAATAGTTCCAAACTCAAAAAAAACTAAGTCTGGAAAATTCTGGCTAGGCAGTTTTTAGACCATTTGTAGACTTTTTCGGAAAAAAATTGTTACGGAGCAAAAAAAGGAAAAAAGTGCAAAAAAAGTGAAATTTTTTCAGAGCATGCTCCTCCCTTGTTTACGTGCAGCGCCGTGATTTTGTTAGTGTGCTAGGCTCGCGTCTCTAGCACGGTCTAGCCTAGGACCAGCACAGTACCGTCGTTGAGCGTTTATTCAACTTTGCATCTCTGAATTGATTATTGCTGACCTTTTTTGCTACCATATTATAAGCCTTCCCAGCTCCACATACATCTACATCATGCGTTCGACTCTCCCTGGTAATCGCTCTATCCAAGCTTTGAGAGTTTTGACTATGACGGTTGCTGATCACTGCCTGCTGCTGGGTAAGAACTGGTAAGAATTTGAGATTTGCTTGACGGATTTGTGACATCCACCACCACCTCTTGTTAGTAGTCTGTAGGATCATATTCTTGTGTGTTTCTATTGCTGCTAACCATGGTAGGATCACAAGCCGACAAGACTGACTGGGAGAACATGACGAATAAGGAGTTGCATGATAAATTTCAGCAAATGATGAGTGGACAGGTGCAAGATGTGCTAAACAGATTTGAAGAGGCCATGGAGACGATAGATGGCATGGAGAAGACGTTCGAAATAAAGCTCGATAACAAGTTTAATGAATTGCTCGCGCGTCTTCCACCACCACCACCGGCTGCCCATAACGCACCTCTACAACAACAACAACAACGTCGCTTTCCAAATCAAGTGGGACGAGCACAGCGCGTTCCCATTGACCCTGGGAAAAATTCGGGCGCCGCTGTTGATGCTTCTGCCCCTCCTGCTGCTACTGCAGAGGTGGAGGACCATTACGAGGATGAGGTTGACCAAAATCAGAACTACGTGCAACCACCAGCACCACCACCACTAGGTCGTCCTGATGCATATCATCGCAACGGTAAGGCTGTACCACCACCTAAGGTACATGACCATCTTCCAAAACTAAAATTGAATATTTCACCATTTGAGGGTAGATATGTTCCTGATATATATCTTACTTGGGCTGCTTTGAAAATTGCTATGCATACTCGTTGGGTTCCACCATATTATCAACATGAATTACTTCAAAAACTGCAGCGTTTACGACAAGGAAAAAAATCTGTAGAAGAATATTATCAGGAATTACAAACTGGCATGATTAGATGTGGTATTGTTGAGGAGAATGAAGCTATGCTTGCACGTTTTATGGGTGGGTTGAATAGAGAGATTCAGACCATTCTAGAGTATAAGGAGTATACTAATATCACTCGTTTATTCCATCTTGCCTGTAAAGCTGAACGTGAAGTGCAGGATTGACAGGCATTGGCGCAAACTAACTTTTCTGCAGGTTGATCTTCATCATGGACACCACGTGCATCCTCTACTTCCACTCCACTAGCACCTCCATCGGGTGCCACCTCTAGCCGTGATACAAGAAAGCAGGCACAACAACCACTATCTGCCAAGAGCAAACCTGCCGGACCTGCGAAGAGCTCTGCTTCGTCCATGGCATCAATAGGGCACACAAGTGATATTATTTGTCGTCGTTGTAAGGGAAGAGGACATTTTGCAAGAGAATGTCAATCTCAGCGTGTGATGATTGCTACTGAGGATGGTGGGTATGAGTCCGCTAGTGACTATGATGAGGAGACTTTGGCTCTTATTACACGTGAAGAACACGGTGGAGATGATTCTGATCATGAGACGCAATACATGGCTCCTGAAGATGCTGACATGTATGAATGTTTAGTTGCTCAACGTGTTTTGAGTGTGCAGGTCACACAAGTTGAGCAAAATCAGAGGCATAATTTGTTCCATACAAAGGGAGTTGTGAAGGAACGTTCTGTTCGCGTCATCATAGATGGAGGGAGCTGCAATAACTTGGCTAGCATGGAGATGGTGGATAAGCTATCTCTCACCACAAAGCCACATCCACATACTTACTACATCCAATGGTTCAACAACAGTGGCAAGGTTAAGGTAACACGTACTGTTCGTGTGCATTTTAGTATCTCTACATATGCTGATTATGTTGATTGTGATGTGGTACCTATGCAAGCATGTTCCTTATTACTTGGTAGACCCTGGCAATTTGATAAAAATTCTGTACACCATGGTAGAAACAATCAGTATACTCTTGTTCATAAGGATAAAAATATTACTTTGCTTCCTATGACTCCTGATTCCATTTTGAAAGATGATATTAATAGAGCTAATAAAGCAAAACAGGAGAAAATAAAAGTGAAAATCAGATTGTGGCAAAAGAATTTGAGCAACAAATGCAGCCTAATAATAAACCATCTAGTGTTGCTTCTGAAATTAAATTGAAAAGTGCATGTTTAATTGCTACCAAATCTGATATTGATGATTTAGATTTTAGCAAATCTGTTTGATATGCTTTTGTGTGCAAAGAGGCATTATTTTCATTCGAGGACGTGCCTTCCTCTTTGCCTCCTGTTGTCACTAACATTTTGCAGGAGTTCGCTGACGTCTTTCCACAAGACGTGCCACCAGGATTACCACCTATTCGAGGGATTGAGCATCAAATTGACTTAATTCCCGGTTCATCATTACCCAACCGTGCAACATACCGTACCAATCCAGAGGAGACGAAGGAGATTATGCGTCAAGTATAAGAACTGCTCGACAAAGGTTATATACGCGAATCCCTTAGTCCTTGTGCCGTTCCTATCATTTTAGTGCCGAAACAGGATGGTACGTCACGTATGTGCGTTGATTGTAGAGGCATTAATAATATTACTATTCGTTATCGTCATCCTATTCCTAGGCTAGATGATATGCTTGATGAATTGAGTGGCTCTACAATATTCTCCAAAGTTGATTTGCGTAGTGGATACCATCAAATTCGTATGAAATTGGGAGATGAATGGAAAAAAACATTTAAAACTAAGTTTGGATTATATGAGTGGTTAGTCATGCCTTTTGGGTTAACTAATGCACCTAGTACTTTCATGAGGTTAATGAACGAAGTTTTACGTGCTTTCATCGGACGATTTGTGGTAGTTTACTTTGATGACATATTGATTTATATAAAATCTTTGGAGGAACATTTGGAACATTCACGTGTTGTTTTTATTGCTCTACGTGATGCACGTTTGTTTGGTAACCTTGGAAAGTGCACCTTTTGCACCGACCGAGTATCTTTTCTTGGCTATGTTGTTACTCCACAGGGAATTAAAGTTGATAAAGCCAAGATTGAAGCTATTGAGAGTTTGCCGCAGCCCAAAACGGTCAGACAAGTGGGAGTTTCCTTGGCCTCGCTGGTTTCTATAGGCGTTTTGTGAGAGATTTCAGCACCATTGATGCACCTCTCAACGAGCTTACAAAGAAGGATGTGCCTTTTGTTTGGCGTAAGCACAGGAAGAAGCCTTCACGGTATTGAAAGATAAGTTGACACATGCTCCTTTACTCCAACTTCCTGATTTTAATAAGACTTTTGAGCTTGAATGTGATGCTAGTGGAATTGGATTAGGAGGTGTGTTATTACAAGATGGCAAACCTGTTGCATACTTTTCTGAAAAAATGAGTGGGCCTAGTCTGAACTATTCTACTTATGACAAAGAATTATATGCTCTTGTTCAGACCTTAGAAACATGGCAACATTATTTAATGCCCAAGTAATTTGTTATACATTCTGATCATGAATCTTTGAAACACATTAAAAGTCAAGCAAAACTGAACCATAGACATGCTAAATGGGTTGAATTCATTGAGACTTTTCCTTATGTCATTAAACACAAGATGGGTAAAGAAAATGTTATTGTTGATGCATTGTCTCGTTGTTATACTATGCTTTCACAACTTGACTTTAAAATATTTGGTTTGGAGACCATCAAAGATCAATATGTGCATGATGATGAATTTAAAGATGTATTGCAGAATTGTAAGGAAGGGAGAACTTGGAACAAGTTCGTTCTTAACGATGGATTTGTGTTTCGTGCTAACAAGCTATGCATTCCAGCTAGCTCTGTTCGTCTTTTGTTGTTGCAGGAGGCGCATGGAGGAGGATTAATGGGACACTTTGGCGTCAAGAAGACGGAGGATATACTTGCTACACATTTCTTTTGGCCAAAGATGAGACGGGATGTTGAGCGTTTTGTTGCTCGCTGCACTACATGTCAAAAAGCTAAGTCATGACTCAATCCTCATGGTTTATATATGCCTTCGCCTGTACCTAGTGTTCCTTGGGAGGATATATCTATGGACTTTGTTTTAGGTTTACCTCGCACAAAGAGGAGGGATAGCATATTTGTTGTCGTGGATAGGTTCTCGAAAATGGCACACTTTATACCATGTCATAAAAGCGATGATGCTGTTAATGTTGCTGATTTGTTCTTTCGTGAAATTATTCGCTTGCATGGTGTGCCAAATACTATTGTTTCAGGTCGTGATACTAAATTTCTTAGCCACTTTTGGAGATGTTTATGGGCTAAGTTGGGGACTAAGCTTCTTTTTAGTACTACTTGTCTCCCCCAAACTGATGGACAAACTGAAGTAGTCAATAGAACATTGTCTACTATGCTTATGGCTGTTTTGAAGAATAACAAGAAAATGTGGGAAGAATGCTTCCCTCATATTGAATTTGCTTATAATCGTTCATTGCATTCTACTACTAAGATGTGCCCTTTTGAAATTGTGTATGGTTTCCTACCTCGTGCACCTATTGATTTGTTGCCTCTTCCATCTTCGAAGAAGGTTAATTTTGATGCTAAAGAACGTGTTGAATTGATTTTAAAAATGCATGAGTTAACTACGGAAAACATTGAGCATATGAATGCTAAATATAAACTTGCTGGAAATAAGGGTAGAAAACATGTTGTGTTTGCACCTGGAGATCTTGTTTGGTTACATTTGCGTAAGGATAGATTTCCTAATTTGCACAAATCAAAGCTAATGCCACGTGCTAATGGTCCTTTTAAGGTGTTAGAGAAAATAAATGATAATGCATATAAACTTGAGCTGCCTACAGATTTTGGGGTTAGTCCCACTTTTAACATTGCAGATTTGAAGCCTTATTTGGGTGAGGACGATGAACTTTCGTCGAGGACGACTTCATTTCAAGAAGGGGAGGATGATGAGGACATCAATACCACTGTTACACCCCCAGCCCCTGCTGCTATACATACTGGACCTATTACTAGAGCTCGCGCACGCCAATTGAATTATCAGGTACTTTCGTTTCTTGGTAACGATTCTAATGTTCATGAGAATATGATGCTGCCTAAATTGGATACATTTGTCTTGCTTACAAATGAAGGGCCTAGCTTGGACAAGAAAGATGAACCTTGGAACAAGTTCAAGCGTGGAGATGATGGCATGCTCAAGGGGATCCAGAACAGAGTTACAAGTGATGATTTCAGGACTTTGAAGCCACCATAAGGAGTGCATGAAGCCTTGGACGAAATATACAAGATGCCACTTCATAATTTTCGTCCAGAGGCTATTTTAGGTGCTGCGTCACCTTATTATTGGGCCAGGACCATGTATTTTCGATATACTTAAGTATAGGCTATTTTTAGAGTCTGTATGTGTGGGGAAACAAGAGTTAGGGTTGGTTTCGGACCACTCCTCCAAGGGCCACGAAATTCCCCCCTCTTCCTCCATATATACAGCCCTTAGGGCGTCGTTTAGACTTTGGGTTTTGTTTATATTAAAGTTCGCCATAGCTGCAACTTCGCGTACTTCGTTTGTGTTCAACGACGAGACAAAGGCGTCACAGAACCCCACCTTGATCAATAAAGCTTTCATCTTATATTCGCAATATCCAGATTGCAATCTCAATTTCTTGCTTGTTCTTCGTTTGCTCGCAGGAAACAAACCCTCGTGGTTAGGTTAATCGTGCTCCGGCGTGGTCAATAACCCTCGGAAGTTGGTTTAGCGATTGCTAAGGCGCGACGTCTTGCACGTTCGTAGTCGGATCATCAAGGTCGACTCCCACAGAAAACGATAGCCACCATCTCATCGAAACATCGGGACACCTTAGCCTCTGTCAGTAATACCCTACTCCAGCTTTTTGGTGGATTGCCTCGTGGGGCCGAGGATGAACTAGTACAATGGTCGAACAGCCTCAGGAGGTGAGGTGTTCTTGTGCTCGATGAGCTGGTGTGTGAGAGGATGATCTGAATGATCCGTCCCTGCTATGGTGGTGGCTAAGTCCAATTTATAGTGGCCTTGGTCCTCTTCCCAAATGTAAGGAGGGAAGGGATCCCACAACGGACAAATTTGAAGGGGGACAGCTAGTGCATGTTATCCTGACAAAAGTAGTCTTCGTCTGCCAAAAACTTCTGGTTGTGACACCGTTGTGGGCTCGACGATGACCTCCACTCTGTCGTCCTAGTGATCTTGGTCTTGTTGCACCGGAATGAAAACCTTTGCTTGACTCCTCGGGACTCCGTGCCTCCGCTTGCCTCCTTAGCACCAAAGAGGAAACTGGTACACTGAGCCCGCTAGCACCCGCCTGGCCTTAGTCGTCACGGCTCACGTCATCTGAACCTCGCGAGGTGCATCTTGCATAGATATCTCAGCTTCTCAGGAGCCGGCCTGGGGAGGCCGCCCCTCGAGGAGGTATTGGTGGCGTACGCCTTGCGAGGCTTGGCCCCATGCAAGGGTCTTGGGTTGTTCATCCTGAAGGTGGGTCGTACCAGGCCGTCGGTGGAGCCACATCATGGGCCGCAGGCAGGCAACTCTGGGCACCCCCGGTCCCAGGACGCCGACAATATGATATACTACTTTTTTGAAGGAAATATATAACTTTGTGCAATTGGAGGAAGAGCATCTCCCTCAAGTTGGGGAGAGGCTTCTCCAATTAGTAAATGCTTTGCTTGATCATCCTCTGAAGAAAAATGAAATACTTGATATCTTTTATAATGGACTAACCAATGCTTCTAGGGACTACCTAGATAATTGTGTTGGTTGTTTTTTCAGGAAATGAACCGTTGAACAAACTCCGGAGTTATTAAATAATATATTGAGAAATGTCAGTGATTAGACACTTCCTGAACCACCACATAAGCCAACTTCGAAGAAAACAATTATTCTATTCATTTGTGACGACCCGAGACCGATGCGCCAAATGTCTTCTAGTTATTCGCCGTCATTGCCATGTCATTCGCTTGTGTGTTGCACTTTGCCATGTCATCATGTGCATTTCATCTGCATGTTTTTCAAAATTTGCAACCGTCCGGGTCTCCCAGTTCTCTCTGTTGTCCGTTCTGAGCACAGACACACTTGCACGCGCCCACGGCACGTCCGTAATATTATTTTACAAGTGGGATAAAAATATTCTTCGAATGGGATGAAATTTGGCGTGCCGTCTTGTTAGGGAGCAGGTAGACCGCTTGCCAAATTTCATCACATTTGGAGTCCATCTGATAGCCCAATCGTTAAACGTATAGCTGCAATATAGCCGGTCAAATGTCGGACGTTTTCGTTATCCGGAAACCCTTGCCGGGATGCACTTCATCTCTCTCCTCTTAGCCCAACCCTCCTACACAGCCCACCTATGGCACAGCTAGCCCCTCCTCCGCTCGGAGCCGCACGATCGAGATCGTACGGTCCGAAAACCCCCTCAAACCCCAACCCTAGCCCCTCCTGCTATATATGGACACTCCCTCTCCATTTTGGCCAGCCTAGCCCCTCCACCTACCTCTAGCCGCCTCCCTCCACAAAATCAGCGCCGACCACAACCTCCTCCGCCACTTGTCGCCGCCAGATCTACCACCGTTGCCACCTAAAACAACCATCCACGTCGCCCCGGCCAATCAGTCGTCGACAGTCGCTAACCCGCGCCCGGCCATCCACTCCCAGGCCGCCACCTATCCCCTCCAGCTTCGCCCGCCGCCGCGGCCCAAGCCAGCCGGGCCCGAGCGCCCGCTAGACCTCGCGCCCGTGCTCCCTCGTCTCGCCGGCGCCCAACCCCGCCGTCTTTGTGCCAAGCCCTGCCGCCCGCACGAGTCCTCATCGCGCCGCCGCCGGCCACTCGCCACCTCGACCCAACCCTACCGGCCTCACCCTCCTCTCAGGCCGCAGACCGCCGCCGTCCCTGGAGCTCCGCCCGCCACCCGTGGTTGTCGCCGCCGTCGGGACCGCCCCGGCCAGATCCGACCGCCCCGACCTCCTCCTTGTCAGATCTGGCGGATCCCGGCCCTCCTTGCCGCATCCGCATCGCCACCGCCTCGCCCTGCGCCATCGGGTCGCCGCCTCGGTCTCCCCTACTGGTGGCCTGCCCCAAACCGGCCCTGAACCACCGGACCGGACGGTTCAGGTGAAACAGCCCTGGTCCACCCGGTCTGCGTCGACCGCCTCATGAACCGCCATCTGAACCACCCCGCTCCGGCCCACAGGCCCTCTGGTGAGCTCGCCCCCGCTAAGTCTCGCCCATGCGCAGATTTGCTAAACTTTGCTCACTCTTCTTCCAAAAAATGCATTTTGTGATGAGCATAAGTATGTGCATATTTGTCTGATTGAGATGATTTATATATGTTAATTGATCTACTCTTCATGCTCTTGATGATAGTTGCTGTTGCATTCATGTTAGGGTTCATCTTCATGACTAATCTTTGTTGCAAAAGTGTATGATGTTGTTAACTGCAAAAAACTGATAAAACTTGCCCTTTTATTATTTTTGTGCCCTTTTATCATATGAGCATCTTGTCAACATATGTTTGGTGCATTTTTATGTCCTCTAGCTGCTAGTAGTCTTTTCATGCCATGATATGTCCTTATGTGAGTGCCATGAGCTTGCAAATTGGCCTACTCACTGTTTGTTGTTTTCAGAGACTTAGTAAATTCTGCCAAGTCATAATCTGTTATATTGTGATGCCATGTTTGCATGATGCTACCATCAAATATATGCATATTTTTTATATATATCCATCCATGCCCTTATATGCATTTATAGCCTAATGTAGCTTGTTCTTGTGATGCCCTCATATTGCTTGAAAATATAACTGTAAATCTATTAACAACATGCTGCATTTTGCAAAGCTCATTGTAATTAATCTATGCATCATATGGAATTGTGCCAATGGATTGATTGGAAGTATGCCATGTCTACTACATGCTCATGCCCTTTTCATAATTATT